>NC_063335.1:116849126-116869181 GCF_021869965.1 Rhincodon typus
AGGCACAAGTCAGGAGTGTGATGGAATACTCCCCACTTGCCTGGATGGGTGCAGCTCCAACAACACTCAAGAAGCTTGACACCATCCAGGACAAAGCAGCCGCTTGATTAGCCCCACATGCACAAGCATCCACTCCCTCCACCACCGACGCTCAGTAGCAGCAGTGTGTACTATCTACAAGATGCACTGCAGAAATTCACCAAAGATCCTTCAACAATGCCTTCCAAACCCACGACCACTTCCATCTAGAAGGGCAAAGACAGCACTTACTGGCAATGCCACCCGTTGCGAGTTCTCCTCCAAGCCACTCACCACCCTGACTTGGAAATATATCACCGTTCCTTCAGTGTCGCTGGGTCAAAATCCTGGAACCCCCTCCCTAAGGGCATTATGAGTCAACCCACAGCACATGGACTGCAGCGGTTCAAGAAGACAGCTCACCCCCACCTTCTCAAGGGGGCATCTAGGGATGATCAATAAATACTGGCCCAGCCAGCGACACCCGTGTCCCATAAGTAAATAAAAAAATGTTTACAGCACAGGAGGGCATTCAGCCCACTGTTTCCACATTAGCTCTCTGCCAGAGCAACACAGCCAAATCCCAGTTGCCTGCCATTTCCCCTTGCTCCGACAAATATTCTCTCTTTAGCTAATTCTCTTTTGAAAGCCACAGTTGAATTTACCTCCAAAACACACGGCTCAAGGGTGGACAAGGTCTGCAAGCAGATGAGAGGAATTGACATCGATAGGAAATGAAGGTTATTTTCATCTGTTTCTTCTGATTCTTGAGCGCCTGGGTTTCAAGGAGATTTCTGCTTGTTATGGCCTCATTGACTATTGTCCAGTTGCAGAGTCACTGATTCTGTCAGTGACACTTCCTTCTCATCTGAATTTTGCTGGAAAAGGCATTTAATTCACCCAATGACCTGGGGCTCCTTGCCCTTCACCCTGCCAATGTCATTCCCTCCTCCAACCTGTATTTCTCCAAATCCCTTTGAAAAGTTCCTACTGGATTCATTTCGCCTGCCCTTTCAGGCCAGGTCCAGACCCAGCGAGCTACATGATCCACTGTGGTCATTCCAAATGGTAGAGCGGGCCTGAAGGGCCCAATGTCCTACTCCTGCTATGTTTCCGTGTTTCAGTTCACACATGCGTGACTACTGGTGACATCTGCAAACCCCGAATCCCAGCACAGGACATGGACAACTCACAAACCCCAGTGCGAGGCAACACGAGATATAAAGGCAGAGGCAGTCCACTTGATCACTAAAGTGTGTTCGATCATTCTGTAAGACCCTAACCGCTCCTTGACCATAACTCCACCTTTCTTCACTCATCCCTCACCCCTATCCCCTCTCTCGGACTCCCTGAGAAGCCAAAGGATCCATTAAATGTAGCCTCAACAGTAACCACAGCTCTGTTGTTGGTGGTGGGGCAGGTGGGAAGCAGGGACGTTAGAAAATTCCCCAAAGATTGATAACTCTCCGGCCAATCTGTAAACCTCCAGCCCTGTCTAAAGGTCACTGCAGCAACAGGAAATCTAGCAGATCCTCTGCCTTGGGAGCAGAGGCTTTAGATGAGAAAATAAATGTGTAAAGGAAACCATACTTTCTGCTTGGCAGATTAATGACAATAAAAAGGATTAATTTGCAGGTTAAAATGTCAGCCGTTGTCTCCCCGTTAAAATCTCGTTACATTTTGCATATTCCGTTTCCTTCTCCCATTATTATTGAGATCATAAAGAAACTTCCAGTCGCTGGCTGATCATTTTGTCATCAAATTATATTGCTTTTATACTCCCTTTCTCCCACTGGTATTAAAACCGAGACTGCTGTAATCCTGCACAAGAAACATTCTGGAGTCCGCAAGATGCTGGAAATGCCACTGTTAAGCTGCTACATTGCTGTAAATGCACAGCAATCCTTTGTTGTGACTCTGTGCCTGGCAGTATTCCATGCCAACCTTTCACAGAGAGTGGCTGAGGGTGTTAGAGGTGGCACTCAACCCTGGCACAATCCTGATATGGCACGATTAGGCTTTCAAACCCTGAATACCAGTTCTGAGGAAGGATCACCCAACTAGAACACTGATTACTCTCCACAGATGCTACCAGACCTGCTGAGCTTTTCCAGCAATTTCTGTTTTTGTCCCTAAGTACATGGTTAACCCAGGCAAGCAAGATGCATGAACACATACCATGATTTATCCTTTATAGCGAAACCATGCAGGCAAATAAAAGTCAACTATATTACTATGGGTCTGGAGTTACGTGGCCAGACCAAGTAAGGATAGATGGCAGAGATTAGTGAACTGTATGGGTTTTCAACAACCATCAACAACAGTTTCGTGATCATCATTAGATACTTAATTCTAGATTTTTATTTTATTGAATATAAATTCTACAATCAGCCATACCAGGATTTAAACCCAGGTCTCCCAGAACATTACCTGGGTCTTTTGACATCTTTTGAAGTGTAGTCATTGGTGTAATGTAGGGCAGGAGTGCTGGATTTATCCAGTGTTCCAGTTATTAATTATCCAGAGGAACAGAGTAGGCCATTCAGCCCCTCCAGCCTGTTCCACCATTCAATGATGTCTGTGGCTGAACTGCATATACCTGCCTTTAGCCCATATCCCTTAATACCTTGGCTTAATAAAACAATTAGTTCTCTCAGATTTAAATTTAACAAATGAAATAGCATCAACCAGAGGTTTGCGGAAACAATGCTGCACTACTGTTTGTGTGCACTTCACAGACGAAAAGGATTACCCGCTCACAATAGGGAGACAGTAGCATTGTGGTGATGTTGGTGGACTGGGAATCGAAGTGTCCAGGTGAATGTTGCAGGGACGAGGGTTTAAATCCAACCAGTGACTGCCTTCAACGCCAGTACATCTACCCTTAGATAACTGGACCAAAACTGTTCATGGTATTACAGCTGTTTCATAAGACCAAAGATATAGGAAGAGAATTAGGCCATTTGGCCCATCAAGTCTTTTCCACCATTTGATCATGGCTGATACGTTTCTCAACCCCCATTCTTCCATCTTCTCTCCGTAAATATTGATCCCCTTGTTAGTCAAACTCTGTCTTAAACACACTCAATGACTTGGCCTCCACAGCCTTCTGTGACAATGAGCTCCACAGATTCACCAGCCTCTGGCCAAAGAAATTCCTCCTCATCTCAGTTCTAAAGAGTCGTCCGTTCACTCTGAGGCTGTGCCCCAGGATCCTAGTCTCTTCCACTAACGGTAACATTTTCTCCATGTCCGTTCTATCCAGGCCTCTCCGTGTAAGTTTCTATCAGAAATGCCCTCGACCTTCTAAACACCATTGAGTACAGACCCAGAGTCCTCAACCACTCCTCACAGGTCAAGACCTTCATCCCCAGGATCATTCTTGTAAACCTCCTCCGGACCTCCCTCCAAGGCCAGCACAATCCTTCCTTAGACGTGGAGCCCAAAACTGCTCAGGATATTCCAAATGTGGTCTAGCCCTCTTGAAATGAGTGCTAATATTCAGATGCCTAGGCTAATGCTCTGGGGTCCTAGGTTTAAATGGCAGTGTGTGGAATAAATAAATCTGGAACTGAAATCTAGTTTTAGTGATAGCGACATTGAATCCACTCCATCTTCAGCTGCTTCATCAATGACCTTCCCTCCATCATAAGGTCAGAAATGGGGATGTTCACTGATGATTGCACAATGTTCAGCACCATTCACAACTCCTCAGACACTGAAGCAGTTTGTGTTCAAGTGCAACGAGATCTGGACAATATCCAGGCTTGAGCTGACAAGTAGCAAATGACATTAGCGCCACACAAATGCCAGGCTGTGACCATCACCGATAAGAGACAATCTAACCACCATTCCTTGACATTCAATGGTGTTACCATCACTGAATCCTCCACTATCAACATCCTAGGGGTTACCATTGACCAGAAACTCAACTGGACTCACCACATTAACAGAGTGGCTAAAAGAGCAGGCCAGAAGCGAGGAATACTATGGTGAGGAACTCACCTCCTGACTCCCCAAAGCCTGTCCACCATCTACAAGGCACAAGTCAGGAGTGTGATGGAATACTCCCCACTTGCCTGGATGAGTGCAGCTCTAACAACACTCAAGAAGTTTGACACCATCGAGGACAAAGCAGCCGCTTGATTGGCCCCACATCCACAAGCATCCACTCCCTCCACCACCGATGCTCAGTAGCAGCAGTGTGTACTATCTACAAGATGCACTGCAGAAATTCACCAAAGATCCTCAAACAGCACCTTCCAAACCCATGAACACTTCCATCTAGAAGGACAAAGGCAGCAGATACATGGGAACAGGACCACCTCCAAGTTCCCCTTCAAGACACTCACCATCCTGACTTGGAAATATATCACCGTTCCTTCACTGTCACTGGGTCAAAATCCTGGAATTCCCTCCCTAATAGCATTGTGGGTCAACCCACAGCAGGAGGACTGCAGCGGTTCAAGAAGGCAGCTCACCACCACCTTCTCAAGGGGCAACTAGGGATGGGCAAGAAATGCAGGCCCAGCCAGCAACACCCACATCCCACAAATGAATAGAAAAAAAAAGAAATTCTGATCAATTGTTCATAAAATCCATCTGGTTCAATGATGTCCTTTAGGGAAGGAAATCTGCTGTCCTTACCTGGTCTGATTGACATGTGACTCTAGACCCACCCCAATGTGGTTGACTCTTCATGTCCTCTGAAAAGGCCGAATAAGACACTCAGTTCAAGGAGCAATTAGGAATGGGCCACAAATGTTGGTTTTGTCCATGACACCCACATCCCAGGAAAGAATAATGGAGAAAGATGCAACTTGAAGCTTCCCACTTATCCTACATGACAACAGTTACTACACTTTCAGAAAGACTGAATCAACAGCAAATTCTTTTGAAATGCCCTTGAAATAACTCCACAAAGGTCAGTATCCCATCACCAGGTCTCCCTTTATTTACACATGGAGAGTCCTTGACACTGATCCAGCTCCCTCAGAGTGAACAGAACCTCTGACATTCCTGTTTATATCTGTCAGCCAGGGCTCCCTGATTGGACCAGATTAACAGCCCCAATCGGGGAACTCATATTCTGAGGCCCACCTGACTGACCTCGTTACAATCACTGCTAACATCAGGAAAAGTGCTATGTAAATGCAAACGTGGTGCCTATGGAAATGGTAAATGGAGAGGGGACCAAATGAGACCTGCCCTTATTTCAGTGCAAATGTATAAATGTTTTGGGTGTTTTAATGGCCAAACTGTTTCAGACAAAAAGCCCACTGATACATCACTAGTGATTGGAACGCAGGAGTTGAAATCCTATTTTCACTTTTAAATCGACTTGCACTAGTGGTGTTAGTAAGATTGTGTCCCTGTTGTATTCCATCAAAAAATCAATTACTAAATCTCACTCTGCTCATCTTATTAGCAAAGGATGGGTGGGGGTGGTGGCCAGTGACAGGGGGAGACCCTGATGAAAATTGCGGCAACTGTTATTCTAATCAAAAGAGTTTAAAATGTGTAGAAAATCAGAGCAGGAGTAGTCTATTCGCACCTTCCAGCCTGCTCTGCTATTCGGTACAATCAGCTTTTTCTCAGATCCCCTCTTCATTTCTCTAAAGCCCAGTGAATATAGTTTGAACTCCCACTCCGCATATGTTAGTCCCGCGGTCCCGGAAATCAGTCTGGGAAACCTTCATTGCCCTCTCTCCACAGCCAGAACATCCTTGAGCCCAAAACTACTCCAGGCGTGGTCTCAGCAAGGCCCTGTATAATTGCAGCAAGACACTCCTGCTCCTGTACTTGAACCCTGTCACAATGAATTGAGTCCTTTTTAGGAAACCAAACCAAACAAAAGCCTCTCCTTCCTCTTTCTCTATCAAAGCACCATCTAAACCTGCTGTATCAGCAACTTTACCCTCTTCTGACTGACCTTTTTTTTATTTACTCGTGCGACATGGATGTTGCTGGCTGGGCCCAGCATTTATTGCCCGCCCCTATTTGCCCTTTCAGAAAGTGGGGATGAGCTGCCTTCTTAAACCACTGCAGGCCATGAGCTGTAGTTAGACCCACAATGCCCTTAGGGAGGGAATTCCAGGATTTTGACCCAGTGACACTGAAAGAACAGCGATATATTTCCAAGTCAGGATGTTGAGTGGCTTGGAGGGGAACTTGCAGGGGGTGGTGTTCCCATGTATCTGCTTCCCTTGCCCTTCAATGTGGAACTATCATCCTTTCACATGTTTAATTTCTCCTGCCCTTTGCCCTACCACACTCCTTCTGTTCTGTTGTCCTCTCCCCTCCCTACCTTCTCGTACTTTCTTACGGCTTGTTATGTGGTTATGTTGTTCCGTGGTTATCTAAGATTACAAAGAGATTTTGTTCAAATGGATCAATGGGCTGAGGAGTGGCAGATGGAGTTTAATTTGGATAAATGTGAGGTACTGCATTTTGGTAAAACAAACAAGGGCAGGACTTATACAGTTAAAAATAGCGTCTTGGGTAGTGTTGGAGAGCAGAGAGATCGAGGGGTTCAGGTACATAGTACTTTGAAAGTTGTGTCACACGTTATATTGAGGTTGTACAGGACATTGGTGAAGCTGCTTTTGGAGTACTGTGTCCAGCTCTGGTCACCTGTTGTCAGAAGGATATTATTAAATGAGAGGGTTCAGAAAAGATTTACGAGGATGTTGCCAGGAATGGAAGGTTTGAGTTATAAGGAGAGGCTGGAGACGCTGGATAGTCTTTTTTTCCTTTGGCTTTTTAAGTGATTTAAGTGACTTTTTAAGTCTAAAAATAGACTTTTTTCCCTGGAGTGTAGGAGGTTTATAAAATCATGAGGAGCGTAGATAAGGTGAATAGCAAAGGACTTTTCCCCAGGGTGGGTGAGTTCAAAACTAGGGGACATATTATTAAGGTGAGAGGAGTAATGTTTAAAAAAGACCTGTGGGACAACCTTTTCACACAGAGGGTGGCTTGTATGTGGAATGAACTGCCAGATGAAGTAGTAGATGCAGATGCAGTTACAACATTTAAAAGATATTTGGAGAGGTACATTAATAGGAAAGGTTTAGAGGGATATAGGCCAAATGCAGGCAAGTGGGACTAGTTTAGTTTTGGGAACATGGTTGGACTGAAGGGTCTGTTTCCACACTGTACGACTCAATGAAAACCTCCGAGCAGGAGCTGATCAGTAGGAAAGGAGAAATGTCTTCTAACTACATCATTCTGGTCACCCTTCCAGGCCGAGGTGGTGTTTCAGAGAGAATTTGTTGGTGGGAAATCGGAGGAGTACCGAACAGGACTGGGGTCAAGGTGACTGTATCCAGTCATTCACATGGTCCTGTCTGGCAGGCTGGCTAGTTCCAGTAAGAGACTATCCGTGCCAGGTAATCTATGATTTACATGATTGCTGCTCTGGGCAGTGTGAAGGCCCTCAGTTACTAACACATGGGTGGTTGATTTTCCCGAGAATCAGAGCATCAACAATTCTCACTACAAACTGTGCTATACAATATCCCCACAGATTAAAATCTTTCCTGAACCATTTCCCCACTCATGCCCGGAAGATTATCTGAAGGGAGGTAAATGCACCTGAGCTAAAAGGAATTGAAGCATACACACATGTGAATGGGACAAAAGTAGGCCATTCAGCCCTTTGAGCCCTGCTCCATCCTTCAATTAAACATGGCTGATCTGTTTGTGTTTCAAGTCTTACATTTCTGCCTTCGTCCTCTATAGCCCACGATTCCGTCAGCCTAACAAGAATCCATCTTCATCCACAACGAAAATATTCAAATGTCCCACCTCCCTCACCTTCTGAGGCAGAGACTTCCAAAGTCAGACAACCCTCTGACAGAAAAACATTTTCCCTCATCCCTACCTGTTCATAGAGAGTGATGAGGGATGGTAGGAGATTGTTTGATAAGGACAATGTTGAATAGGTTATTATACTATAGGAGCAGAAGTGGGCCATTCAGCCCATCGAGCTTGTTCCATCATTCAATGAGATCATGGCTGATCTGATAATCCTCAAATCCACTTTCCTGGCTTTTCCCAATATTCCTTGATTCTCTCCACGATTAGAAATCTGTCTATCTCAGCCTTGAGGTGGACAGGGTTGATGTTAGGTTCACGTTTCCCTTCTGGGAGATTCTGGAACTAGGAGGCACAGTTTAAAAATTAGAAGTCTCTCACTTAAGAGAGACAAAGAGAAATTTCTGGCATTTATTGTTAAAGGAATAGGGTATAAAAATAGGGAAGTGTTGCTGCAAATCTACAAGACATTAGTGAGAGCACACCCGGAGCACATGACTACAACATTGGTCCCTTTTCTTGAGGAGGGATGTAGTTGCATTGAAGGCAGCTCAGAGGAGATTCACTGGATTGAGTCTAGAGATGAGGGGCTTATTTTATGAAGACAGATTGAGCAGTTTAGGCCTATACTCTCTGGAGTTTAGAGGAACAAGAGGAGATCTAATCGAAGTGTATAAGATGATAAAGGGGATTGACAAACTAGACATAGAAAGGATGTTTCTCCTTGTGGGGGCAATCTAGAACGAGAGGTCGTAGCTTTAGGATAAAGCAGGGCAGATTTAAAACAGAGATGAGGTGGAATTACTTCTCTGAAAGGGTCTTGAATCTGTGCAATTCACTCCCCCAGAGTGCAATGGATGCTGGAACACCAAGTAAATGCAGAAGGTAGACAGAGTTTTAATTAGTAACAGTTGTATGGCTATGGAGAGTGGGCAGGAAAGTGGAGTTGAGGCCAAGATGAGATCAGCCATGATCATATTAAATGCAGGCTCGAGGGGCTGAATGGCCTTTTCCTGCTCCTAGTTCTGATGATCTTATGAGGAGACTGGTGCGGAGCATAGACATCAGTACATAGAAGTTGCTGTGGATTCAGTGGCACTCAATGTAATTCCAGTGTGTGGATACAAATAAGATGACATTCAGAGACTTGTTAAACATTACAGGGTCCTTTCTGGGAACATTACTCCAGGAAGTGACAGCTGTATTCCATTCGGAATGCTGAGAGATGGAGGATTGAGGGTATCTCAGCAATTAGCTGTCTTTATGTGCAATTCCATCTTTGGTCCAGACTTGGCAAATGCAGCCATTAAAATAAACACATTTGTTAACTGTGTAGAGTTTGTGGATTTGGAAGCACTCTGTAACTCTCCAACTAAAAGCTAATACAATCTGGAACAGTCACTGCACACATCAAACTCTTCATCATCCAAATGCAAGTAATATACCATCACAGAGCCATATAGTCCTAAACTGAACTAGTCCCATTTGCCAGCATTTGGCCCATGTCCCTCTAAACCCTTTCTATTCATATACCCATCCAGATGACTTTTAGATGTTGTAACTGTACCTGTACAAAGGATGTTTCCCCAGAAATGATGGGGCTACGGGATGACCTGAGAGGGTACGAGTTAGAAAGAATTTGGCAGGGGAGGTACTTGAACTCAAAATCACTGAAGGTGGCAGGGCAGGTTCAGAAAGAGGTACAGAAGACAAATGGGATCCTCAGCTTTATGAGCAGAGGCATAGAATACTTGTGCTGTTAAGTGGCAAGTAATATTCACACCACACAAATGCCAGACAATAACCATCTCCAACAAGCGAGAATCTAATGTTATCTACCATCACCAAATTCCCCACTATCAACATCCTGGAAGTTACCATTGAACAGAAACTCAATTGGACTCACCATATATACACAGTGGCTGCAATAGCAGGTCAGAGACTAGGAATATTGTGGTGAGTAACTCACTTCCTGTCTCTCCAAAGCCTATCTACCATCTACCAGGCACAAGTCAGGAGTGTGATGGAATACTCCCCACTTGCCTGGATGGGTGCAGCCCCAACAACACTCAAGAAGCTTGACACCATCCAGGACAAAGCAGCCAACTTGATTGGCACTACATCCACAAACATCCACTCCCTCCACCACCGATGCTCAGTAGTAGCAGTCTGTACCACCCATCAAATATACTCTAGTGACTCCTCAAGGCTCCTCTGACAGCTTCTTCCATACTTGTGACCTCTATCACTTAGAAGGACAAGGGCAGCAGATACATGGGAACACCACCTCCTGCAAGTTCCCCTCCAAACCACTCACCACCCTAACCTGGAAATATATCGCTGTTCCTTCAGTGTCAGATCAATCACGATCTCAATGAATGGTCAAGTAGACTTGATGGACTGAATGGCCTACTTTTGCTCCTATCTCTTATAATATTATGGCCTGTTGCTGGGTCAAAATCTGAGCTTTCCCACGCAGGTGTTTGAGGCGACAGTGGGGGAAATGTTTTAGTGATAGTGACCACAGCACCATAGGTTTAAATGTATTGTGGAAAAGGAGAAAGACGGTCCGCAAAAAAGGGATTTATGCTGGCATGAGGCAAGTTTTATTAAAATAAGGCAGGATCTGGTCAAAGTAGACTGGGAACAGGAGTCTGGGTAAGCGTCCAGTAGAACACTGGGAGGCTTTCAAAATGGAACTGGGGAGAATACAAGCCCAACACATTCCCTTTAGGGTGTAATGTAGGAGCAACAAGCCCAGAGTATCTGGGAATATTGAGGATAAGAAAGAAAAATGTATAACAGGTACAAAAAGAACAAATTAACAGGGGCCCGAGTAGAGTATAGAAGGTCCTGGGGGTACTTAAGAAAGCAACTACCCAGCAGAAAGTGTCAGGAGAATGCCAAACTATTCAAGTAGAAAAAGATAATCAGGGACAAAGTACGGCCTATTAGGGACCAAGGAGGCAATCTGTGCGTGAAACTAAAGGACATTGATATGATGTGAAACAATGAATTCACATCTGTCTTCATTTTGGAGGATATTGGTACAGAATTCAGTAATGTGAGGTTCTTCCACAGGTTGATGTAGTGTGTGGGGTGATATTAGGGGTTTAAAAGTGAGCAAATCCCCAGCTCCAGGTGAGTTGTATCCCAGGCTGCTGTGGGAGTGGAGGAAGGAAATTACAGGGTCTCTGACCCAAAACTTAATTCCTCTCTGGCCACAGGGGAGGGTCCAAAGGACTGGAGGACAGCTTAATGCAGTTCCACTTATAAAGAAGTGTGATAGAAATAAACAGGGAACTACAGACCAGTGAGTCTCACATCAGTGGGAGGGAAACTACTGGTGAAAATTCTGAAGGAGAGAATTAATCTTCACTTAGAGAGGTAAGGCTTGACCAGGGATAGTCAGCATGGTTTTGTCAGAGGGAGGTCATGATTAACAAATTTGCTAGAAATTTTTGAGGAGGTGATTAATGTGTAGATGAGGGCAGATTTTTTTTTATTCACTCGTGGGACATGGGAATCCCTGTCTGGCCCAGTATTTATTGACCATCCCTAGTTGCCCCCTTGAGAAGGTGGGGGTGAGCTGCCTTCTTGAACCGTTGCAGTCCATGTGCTATAGTTAGACCCACAATGTCCTTGGGAGGGAATTCCAGGATTGTGACCCAGCAACACTGAAGGAACGGCGATAAATTTCCAAGTCAGGATGGGGAGTGACATGGAGGGGAACTTGCAGGTGGTGGTGTTCCCATATATCTGTTGCCCTTTACCTTCTAAACAGAAGTGGTCGTGGGTTTGGAAGGTGTTGTCTGAGGATCTTTGGTGAGGTTCTGCAGTACATCTTGTAGCTAGTACACACTGCTGCTACTGAGCGTCCATGGCGGAGGGAGTGGATGTTTGTGGATATGGTACCAAACAAGTGGGCTGGTTTGATGATATCAAGCTTGAGTATTGTTGGGGCTGCACTCATCCAGGCAAGTGGGGAGTACTCCATCACACTCCTGACTTGTGTCTCATAGGTGCTGGAAAGGCTTTGAGGAGTCAGGAGGCGAGTTACTCGCTACAGAATTCTGAGCCTCTGACCTGCTCTTATAACCAGTGTGTTTATGTGTTTAGTTCAGGTGAGCTTCTGGTAGTAGTGCAGTTAATGGAGTTTATATGGATCCATTGGTTTAATGACAGGAGACAAAGGGTGGTGGTAGACAGCTAGTTGTGTGTCTGGAGAGCAGTGGTGTACCACAGTTGTGGTCTCTGCACTATAGGAAGGATGTGATTGCACGGGAGGGGGTGCAGAGGAGATTCATCAGGATGTCTGGGTTGGAGCATCTATGGAGAGATCAGGCAAGGTCTCATTGGATATCAGGGCAGAATGATGGGCTGAATGGCCTACTTCTACTCCTTACACCTTATGGCCAAATGTTGCTTGGTCGCACAGTTGATTTGCGGTCTGCTGCCATGAAACCTCCAACCATTTATTAGAAGAAAACGTTACATCAATGCAGTTGTTGTTTCAGGACAAAATCTAAGACAAAATGCTTAACCGGGTTACACCATGAGGAGAAACACTGGCACAGACACAAGCTCAAGTACAAATCACTGTGAGCCGTCACTTTAAGTAGCATTTCTCTAATGATTAAGTATGTAACATGGGCCCGGTTTTATTTGTGTGCAGGAGTTAGGAGAGGCAGAATGTAGTCTCAGCCTTCGATTACGTTCCAACATATTTCCTATCGCTGTGTCTGCAGTTTTATTACTTCAGTGTCCTCATGTCATCTGGTAATAAACTGGCTACAATTAGAGCTGCAACAAAAGCACATAATGTAACCCAAACAACAGGAAGTCCCCCAGAATCTTCCCCAATGTTCTGAATTTATACAGCATCCACAAAAAAGTCTATTTATCATCGGAGTTTTTTTGCAGTTCTGCCTGCTAAAGAGCCCACTAATTAAGATGTATCTTGTGAACAAGTGGCCCTGTTTTATTCCACCCTACTCTTTTAACATATCATGCATACACTAAAGCAATCTTCCTGAGGTTCCATAATGAGAAAACTGCGATATGCAAAAAAAAACTCTCTGAAATCTTTTATCCTCCCTGGAGACCTCCCTTGATGCCAAGCATTCATCATCGTGCTGCTAATATCAGTTATTTTGTGACTCCTCTGCTTTCAGCAGAATTAATTTTTTGCTTTAATTACTCACTTTGCTGGAATGTTGATGAAGGAGTGGGACTCAGCATTCGGGGATTTGGACCCTAGCTCCCACTGCTTTAATTTGAATCAATTCCAGCAGGAGGGACACAGGCAAACAACTGGCAGCTAAATCCTACAGAGTAACGGGGGACCAGCAGGAGAGAGAGAGACGGAGAGAGAGGGAGAGAGATGGAGAGAGGGGGAGAGGGGCACAGGTTCTGCCAGTCTGCCAAAGTTTCTACAGCAGGGTCTGGGGGGAGGGTGAAGTAAAAGAGAGGGAGAAAAAGAGAGAGGGAAAGAGAGACAGAGAGTAAAGGTGGGGGGGGGGGGGGTGAAGAGAGAGAAAGATATAGAGTGAGAAAGAGAGACAGACAGAGAGAGAAAGAAAGGAAGGAGGGAGAGAGACAGACAGAAAAAAAGAAAAAGAGACAGGGTGGACGGAGAAAGAGAGAGAGTAAGAGAAAATAAGAAAGGGGCAGACAGATAGAGATAAAAAGGGAGCAGGAGAGAGCGCGAGAAAGAGAGGGAAAGAGAAAGAAGAAAGGGGGCAGAGAGAGAATGAGAGTGAGAATAGAGGGAGAAAAAAAGACAGTAAGAGAGGAGAAAGAAAAAAGAGACAGGGAGTGAGAGAAAGAGGGAGATAGAGTGAAAGAGAGAGACCATTCAGTCTGTGGAACCTTTATCAGTTTTCTGCTGGGGATCTCAGCTCCTGGTCCCACTGTCTTGCCCATCCCTCCTGGATATGAGGGAGAGAATGGGAGTGGATATTTCGGGATGCCCATTTGTACACTCGCTGTCCTTTCCCTATCTCTGGAGCGATGGGAAGCTCTCACGCGACCTCCCTCACACTGAAGAAGCTAGAAGTAAAATTTCCAGTTGGGAACACGACTCACAACCATTTTAATTTTTTGCATGCCAATCAAAGTAAAAGGAAACAGTGGCCAGGTATTCATCCTTCTATCATCATGGTTAGTTTGGAGGGTTTGCAATTTCTGAGCTGGTATTTTTTAATACCATGTGAAAATTGAGACTCTGAACTTGTGGATAAATTATTCAGTAAAAAAAAACACGGATGATATCGAGGTGCAAGGGAAAAAAATCCTTTTAAAATCCTGAAGTGGAGTTTTTTTTTGCAATTATTACTGTGCCATACTGAAGCATTTGATTAAATTTAGCCACAGGAACTGGTGCCAAACACTAATGAAGCAGTAATTACCAGTCGAGAGGGACTGGGACCAGAGAATGCACTTTCCTAACCCCAATCTCTGCTTGCACTGCGCTCAGGCAGACACTCTGAACAACTGCTCACCTTTCAGAAGGGCATTTTCATGGGGAGTGATGAGAAGATAAATGGGAAGGGAAAAATTCGCAGTGAAAAGAAACAAAAGTTGAGGCCATTAAACTTCCCAGAAAATAAATACTAACCCCCCCCAATCACTGTCTGTGAGGATCCGTGATAAAAACACAGCAAAGTCTGGACCCACACGGGCAGTGACCCCTGTGATGAACAAATCCTGGCCAAGTTCTCAGTCCACAGATGATGTGCATTGCTTCAGCTATAATGAGTTTTCAGGTTGCAAATGCTGAACACATTAATATTCCTTGATGATAATTATCACGGTATAAGCGCCTTCCCCAACGTGAGCAACTGATGCAGCATTTTTTTTTTATGTATTCAAAGCCAGACTCTTAAGAAGGTAATTTTGTTTTTTTTTTGTGTGTGCGCGCGTAAAAAAGACTTAAAGGGAAAAAAAACAACATTGCGACGCGTTTTCATCCCTCATCTCTGAAGCTGATTATTTCCCCCTAAGTTGTCATTTGATTTCACCTGCCCCGCCATCTGTCTCAGCTTGTCGGCTGCTGAAGCCCTCACCCTGTTACCCCTTGAGTCCACCATTCCAATGCACCTCCAGCTGGTCCCTCCTTCCATATTCTACACCCCCTCAGCAGCCCTACCCCTGACAAACCTGCCCTGATCCCAGGTTGCAGAATCCCATTCAGAGAAACACAGAAACTAGGAGCAGGAAATAGGCCATTCAGCCCTTCGAGCCTTCTCCGCTAGTCAGTAGGATTGTGGTTGATCCTCTGTCTCAATGACATATTTTGCTTTCTCCCCATACCCCTTGATGCCTTTAATAACTAAAAAAATTATCCATCCTTTTCTTGAATATACTCAGTGATTTGGCCTCCTGTGGTAGAGAGTTCCACTGGTTCACTCCGCGCTGAGTGAAGAAATGTTTCCTCATTTTAATGCTCAGATACCCCGTCTCCTGAGACTGTGTGCCCTGGTTCTAGCCTTCCTCAAACAGGGGAAACATCCTCCCTGCATCTAGTCTGTCCAGCTGCGTTGGAATTGTAGACGTTTCAATCAGATCCCAATCTCATCATTCTAAACCCTAGTGAATACAGGCCCAGTCAAACCAAACTCTCCTCATGGGGCAGTCCTGTATTCCCCGGTATCAGCTTATTAACCCCCTCCATTACACTCCCTCTGTGCTAAACGTATCCTTCCTTAGGTAGAGAGACCAAAACTGTACACACGTCTCCAGGTGTGGGCTCACTAAGGCCCTGTATAACTGCAGTAAGATATTCCTACGTTTGATCTCAAATGCTCTTGCAATGAAGGCCAATGTACCATTCACCTCCCTAATTACTTGCTGCAACTGCCTATCTGCTGACAGTGCCTGGTGTACAAGGACACCCAGATCCCTCTGTACATCCACACTTCCCAATATGTCACCATTTCGATAATACTCTGCCTTTCTGTGATTCACACCAGAGTTTGCCCATCAGCCACTGAATCCTTGACCCATCTATGGTTCCCTTTAAACAACACCTCCAGTTTAGGATCTTCAGTGTTATTTCCAAACTTACCCATGGCCTCATTCCCTTCCCATCTCTGTTTGATCTCCTCCGGTCAATAATAACCCAAGATCTCTGCGCACCTCCTTTTGTATGTCCCCCAATCCTGATCACTCTGTCACACCATCAGCCTAGGCCTAGCCTGGGGCCTAAGGCCTGGAATTCTCCTTCTAAACCTCATTCTCCTCCTTTCCAACACTCCATAAATCCTCTCCTGCCCCACTATTGCTAGATGTGGCTCTGTGTCCGAGTTCAACTATCCAGAGAATCCAAGGAGACCATTCAGCCCACCAATTTGGTGCTGGCTATTTGAAAGAGCTCCCAAATATTCCACTACTCCTGTTCATACCCCATTGTTCTGCAACTTTATCCTTTAAAAATATTCATCCAATTGCATTGTGAAAGTTTCTATTTAACCAGCCTCCAATGCCCTTTGAGGCAGCAATTTCAGATCACAAAAGAAATCCTCACCTCCACTCTTCTAAAGCTTTAGCCATTTATCTTTAACTCTATGTTAATCTCCTTGAATTTTATAGAAACGACAATAAGATTAGTATGGAAGTATGTATTTGCTCATTCATGGGGTTTACCCCATCCCTAGTTGCCCCCATGAGAAGGTGGGGGTGAGCTGCCTTCTTGAACTGCTGCAGTCCACGTACTGTGGTTTGATCCAAAATGCCAATACGGAGGGAATTCCAGGACTTTTCCCAGTGACAGTGAAGGAGCGGTGATAAATTTTCAAGTCAGGGTGGTGAGTGGCTCAGAGGGGAACTTGCAGGGGGTGGTGTTCCCATGTATCTGCTGCCCTTGTCCTTCTAGATGGAAGTGTAGAGTAAGTAACAAGCAAATGTCTTTATTTGACCTCTAAGTTCCAGGTGAATTTGGGTTCTTTTCTATTCTTTCATGGGATGTAGCACCTTTGACAGAGCCAGCATTTGTTGCCCTGCTTTTTGTGCACAGGACAAACCTAGACAAACATCCACATTGTCGGACAGAGGTCAGTGTTGTAGCTGTAAGAGAACAGCTTGGCTAGGGGAGCGGTAAGGTCAGGAGCACTAGTCTGCAGTACGATTGTCAAACTATTGTCAGGGCCCATAGCCTTTACAGTATCCAGTGCCTCCAATTGTTTCTTGATATCAATTGGATAAAGATTGGCATTTGTGACCCTGTGGACCTCTGGAAAAGTCTGAGATGGTCATCTTCTTCACCCTTCTGGCTGAAGATTGTCACAAATGCTTTAGCCTTTTCTTTTGCACTGATATGTTTGGCTGCTAAATCATTGTGGAGCTTCCTCCTCTAGTGAGTTGTTTAATTGTCTACCATCAAGCACAAGTGGGAGGGGGGATGAAAGTAGATTAAATTTGAACCCCAGGTATTTACTAAGAGAACCAAGCCAGAAGTTTACCCAGTTTTAAATAAACAGAAGAATTTTTACCACACAGGAATAAAAAAATGTCAAGGCTATCTATCACGTACTCTAACATCCAGAATTAACACGAGCCAAACATGAAAGAATTTAGTTGAACACAAACCACAGACTGCATGTCAAAGGGCAGACACAGTTGTTAGATCAAAGAACAAAGATCAAAGAAAATTACAGCACAGGAACAGGCCCTTCGGCCCTCCAAGCCTGTACCGACATGCTACCCATCACAACTAAAACCCCTACCCTTCTGGGAACTTTATCCCTCTATTCCCATCCTATTCATGTATTTGTCAACATGCCCTTTAAATGTCACTATAGTATCTGCTTCCACTACCTCCCCCAACGGCAAGTTCTAGGCACTCACCACCCTCTGTGTAAAAAACTTGCAATGTACATCACCTTTAAACCTTGCCCCTCTCACCTTAAACCTATGTTACCGAGTAACTGACTCTTCTGCCCTGGGAAAAAGCTGCTGACTCTGTCCATGCCCCTCATAATCTTATAGACCTCTATCAGGTCGCCCCTCAACCTCTGTCGTTCCAATGAGAGCAACCCAAGTTTCTCCAACCTCTCCTCATAGCTAATGCCCTCCAGACAAGGCATAATCCTGGTAAATCTTTTCTATACCCTCTCCAAAGACACCACATCCTCTGGTAGTGTGGCGACCAGGAATGAACACAATATTCCAAATGCGACCTAACTAAAAGCCGCAACATTACCTGTCAATTTTTAAACTCAATGCCCCGGCTGACGAAGGCGAGCATGCCATATGCCTTGCTGACTAACTTCTCTATGTATGTTGCCACTTTCAGATCCCTCTGCCTATCAGTGCTGTTAAAGGTTCTGCCATTTACTGTATAAATGGCAGGTCCCACAAGATCCCGTAAATTTTCTCAGCAACCATTCTAAATCCTTCAAGTCCTGTCCTCCCCACAAACAACTTTACTCTCCTTTCCTTCAAGGATTGAGTCTCCGATTTCCTTTCAACAGCAGCTCCTTTCCTGCCAGAGGACCCCCACAATACTGTCTGGCTTGTCTTCTTTGCCTGTAAGCAGTTGTCAGACTGAAGTGCTCTAAATTAGAATACCCTCACCAACTGCTCCACACTCCGCAGCTAAATCCCTTCTCCTCAGTCTGCATCCCATTGGATATAATCTTCAAGGATCTGAGGACATTGTCTCTGTTCTGCAAACAATGTTCAAACTCTTACTCTGGAGAATTTTTGAAGTTTCTATTAGATCATCACTTATTATTTTAAACTGCAGGGAACACAGACCTCTCAACCTCTCAGGTTCTTGTTCAGAACCAGGGGTCACAGTCTAAAGAGTGGATCATTTTGATGGAGAGTGAGGTGTCCGTGTGAATTACAGTTACAGTCTGCAACCAGACTGATTCCTGGGAATGGCAAGATTGACATACGAAGAGAGTCTGGATCAGTCAGGATTATATTCACTGGAATTTGGAAGGATTAGGAGGAATCTCATAGAAACTTATAAAATTCTAACAGGATGAGACAGGGTAAACGCAGGAAGGATGTTCCCGATGATGTGTCCCAGCAAAGTCTAAGGATACGTGGTGGGCCATTTAGGACTGAGATGAGGAGAAATGTCTTCACCCAGAGAGTGGGGAGCCTGTGGAATTCTCTGCCACAGAAAGCGGTTGAGACCAAAACACTGAATGTTTTCAAAAAGGAGTTAGATACAGTTCTTACAGTTAGAGGGATCAAAGGGTATTGGGAGAAAGCAGGAAAAGGGGACTGAGTTGTGCCATGATCCTTTTGAACAGTGGAGCAGGCTTGAAGGGCCGAATGGCCTACTCCGAGTTTCTATGTCTTGAGCAGACAGCTCCCATCCAGCCAAAGACCCCTCAGTGCAGAACATCGTCAGTGAGTGAGGTGGGTCTCCTCTCTGCTGTCTCAATGCCTGCTCTCCTCAAACAAACACACTCCTGGTTTTTCTGTTTACGTTGTAGCCCAACCATACTGAAAACACAAGCTGTTTAATTTTTAATTAATTAAATTGACAAGTAGCTCCATTAGTGAAAGGGATAATAGTGCAGCTAAATTTCATAAATTATCCTAGACGTTGGAGGGCATTAGACAGTCACAATAATGAATTCAAAAGTATATATTATTGGTGAATAATGCACTTTAGGGTGAGCTGAGGCACTGAGCTTTACTTCATGCCCAAGCTAATCCTGATGTGCTTTATTCCCCAATGTTTGTATCATTCTCATTTATTATTTCTTAATTGAAAAAGGTTTGCGCTTTGCTTCCACAAGATAAAGTCATTATGTTATTCAAACATGCAGTAATGAAAATCACACATCTATTAATGCAAAACTAATAGCAGCAATATTAGTCTTTGAACTTTGCTGTTAGTCTGGGCCAAAGACAGTGGAATTATAGGCAAGGATAAAATCAACGTGGCAGCCATCTTGTTGGCATCAGAGACAGCTCAGGTGGTCAAAAGATTCACCGCCACTCCACCTCCTGCCTCCCTCTCCAGGCTACAACACTCTTCTCAGCCATGATTGGGGAAACACAGTTCGGAGTCAGAGAGTTAAGAGTTCAAATCTCCCAACACCTCGACTACAAAATCGATTTGGTCAGTAACCAGTGCAGTGCTCAAGGAGCGGCCACTGTCGGAGGGTCAGCGCTGAGGGAGCGCCGCACTGTCGGAGGGTCAGTACTGAGGGAGTGCTGCACTGTCGGAGGGTCAGTGCTGAGGGAGTGGGCACA
>NC_063335.1:116914181-116991892 GCF_021869965.1 Rhincodon typus
CTTTTCTGATGAAGGGTCTAGGCCCGAAACGTCAGCCTCTCTGCTCCTATGATGCTGCTTGGCCTGCTGTGTTCATCCAGCCCTGCACCTTGTTGTCTCGGATTCTCCAGCATCTGCAGTTCCTACTATCTACGGCAGACATGTGTAAATTGGTTGTGGTGGGTGGGGAGAGCAGGTGTGGGGAGGGAGTGGGGATCCGTGACAGGAAGTCACACGTCCAGGGGAGTGGCCAATCAGAGGTGGTCACCAGAGGCCCTGATCTCACTGTCAGCCTGTGTCTCATTGGAGTGAGGGGTGGTGGGAGCTGACAACATACGGCAGACGTGGCAACACAAGGAGCTGTGCTGATGTGGAACATGCTGCCTGACAAAACTTTCAAATGGAATAAACACTTGATCAGAAAATAAAACTGCAGGTCAACAGGGAAAGAGCGGAGGAGGAGTTGGGAATGGTCAAACCCTTTCACAGAGGCAGTACAGATATGATGGACTGAATGGCCTGTTCTTGTGCCTTCTTATTCCACCAAGCACCTCCTGGTGGTTAGTCACCAACAATTGGGAGCAAGCAGACATCCGTAAGAGGATATGTATTGTTCGTGTAAAATTAATGGGCCAAAGGGTCTCTTCTCTACTGTATGACTGAAACTGGGGAGGAGAAAATGCAAAACCATATGATATAGGAGCAGAAGTAGGCCATTCAGCCCATCGATTCTGCTCCACCATTCAATGAGACCATGGCTGATCAGATCATTCTAAATTTCAATTTAAGCTTCCCATGATTTTTTGGGAATGGATGAAGGACAAGCTCATTGATAACCCTAATAAAAACCGAAAGAACTGCAGATGCTGTAAATCAGGAACAAAAACAAAGTTGCTGGAAAAGTTCAGCAGGTCTGGCAGCATCTGTGAAGGAAAAATCAGAGTTAACGTTTCGGGTCCAGTGACCCTTCCTCAGAACCATTCCTCCATTGATAACCCTATCTTCTCATCCTGCACCCTACTAGAGCAATTGCAGCAGCTGAAGACCACCTCCTCTCCTGGGACAATCGCCAGGCTAACATGGTTTGAGTCCCACAGTGACAGATTTGAATTTGAAAAAAGTCTAGTCTGATGGTGACCTGTAATCACTTTTGATTGTCATAAATAGCCATCTGGTTCCTAATGTCCTTTAGGGAAGGAAATCTTACCTGGTCGGTCTACATATGACTCCAGACCCACAGCAATGCGGTTGACTTTCAGCTACCCCCTGGGCAATTAGGGATGGGCAATAAATTCTGGCCTAAACTGTGACATGCACATCTCTTGATCAAGCAAAATAGAAATACCATGCAATTGCCTTTAGCTACAGAACTGAAGAGTCAACATGCCAGGGCACTGGGCTGGAGTGGAATGCCAGTTTAATGCCCTTCATAATGGACCAAGTGAGGAGGGTGTGAAACATCATTGCCACTGATGTTGTACTGGCCAGGCGAGGCATTTTAGATATTTTCTAATCAAACCTATTCAGAGATGTTGTTACACACTTCCAGGGACTTGAACTCAGATCTCCTGGCTCAGAGGTAGGGACACCACCAATGCACACAAAAGGCCTCCAGTAAATGTTGCAGATTTTAATCCCCAAGTGCATCTCTGTCACATGTTTATTTGTCACACATCATTGAGATATTTTTCAATCTATCTGCTCATACATGTTACAACACACCTCTTGAGGCACTTGAACCTGGGCCTCCTGGGTCAGAGGTAGGGACACTGCTGCTGTGCCAAAAGCCCCTGGCCCCAAACCCCTGCAGTTTTGGATAAAGTGAGTCTCAGGATATATTCTAACTTTATCGATTAGTTCGTCATATCAGGTCTGTCCACACTTCATCACACTCTCTTCCATTCTATTAAATGATACAATGGGGCTTTCTTCTTGACTAACTCTCTGAGACAATACAGCCATCTCCCTCCTCTCCAGGACGGTGGGGGGTAGGGGGTGCCTACCTGCTGAGTCCTGGCAGGTTTGATCACTCTGAAACCTGATCTCCAGATGCAGCTTTGCCTGGGCCAGCTCCTGCTGGAAGAGTCAGGGAGATGGGTTATTGGTAGGTATTTTCGCGTTCCTACCAACACATTGACTTCATGACAAAGTCTCTTGATACCTTCCTAAATGAACCTTCCCCATTTTGATTGGTCACCATCTAGGGACAGTTCTCCCTGAAGAGAGGAAGGTCGAGAGGAGATTTGATAGAGGTTTTCCAAACCGTGACTAGGCTGGATGGAGTAGATCGGGAGAAGCTGTTGCCACTTGTAGAAGGAAGAAGAGCAAGAAGGCACAGATTTATAAAGATGTGTAAGCGAAACAAGGGGGATGTGAGAAAAAAAAACCCTTTTCATTCAGCAAGTAGTTTGGCTGTGGAAAGCACTTCCTGGGTATGTAGTGGAGGCAGGATTAATTAAGGCCTTCAAGAGGGACATTGGATGGTTATTTGGATAGAAATGGTGGGCAGGGGTATGGGGAAAAGGCAGAAGATTGGCACTACTAAGGGATAGAACCAGTGTAGTATTATGGGCCAAATGGCCTCCTTCTGCAGAGTAACAATTCTTTGATTCTGTGATTCACACAAGTCAGCCAGGATGTTGGGAGTCTTCATCCTGCTGCAGTCAAATTCCATCGACAATAGTTGCTGTGGGAACTATGTCAGTGTTTACTGCAGATTCAAATCTCCTTTACCTTCTCTTGTTAGCTGTTATGACCCAGACCTGCTTTGTAACTGTAGCTGGTTCCATTGGAAGGAATATGCAGTAATCAGAGGACACAACCTGAGCACCATTGGCAAAATCAGTTGAAAGGGGGAGGCTAGAAGGATATTTGTTTATGCACAGTGAGTCTACGATCTGGAATGAGCTACCTGATAGTGGAGGCAATTGGTGCTTTCAAGACGGAATTCAATCAATACAAGAAGCGCAGTTACAAGTTGCAAGGCTGTCGGGATAGAGTAGGGAAGTGAGGGAGTAATTGGACAACTCTTTCCAAGAACCAGCACAGGTACAGTGGGCTGAACAACCTCCTTTTGTGCTGAGTCGTTGTCTGGTTTTAAAACCTCGCCTTGTCCTGGGGCTGAGAAAATGATTGGACAACTTAACAGCCATGTCACTAAATGCATGTTAAATGCAACTTAAGTATTTGTGAAATAAGTAGGAAAAATGCTGGAGAAACTCAGCAGATCTGACCACATCTGTAGAGAGAGAAGCAGAGTTAACGTTTCGAGTCCAGTATGATTTCTTTAGAACTGAAGGGGGCTGGAAAATTGTGGCTTTTTTTTTGCTGTCAACTGAGGGAGAGGACGAGTGAGTGGAACAGGTGGTGAGGATAGACAAAAGACAGAGAGAGTGTTACTGATGGTAAAGGAGTGATAGGGATGTAAAATAGGTGTCAATAAAGTTAACCATAGAGAATTGCTGTTGAGAGCAAACCCATGCAAACAAGACACTGAGGGGTAGGGAAGAGGGTATAATCAAAACGGAGGATAGAGTTCAGGCCTTGAAGTTGTTGAACTCAGTGTTGTAAACTGAAGGTTGTAAACTGTCTTGAGTGGAAGATGAGGTATTGATCCTACAGTTAGAACAGGGCTTTGTTGGAACACTGCCTGAGACAGAGATGTTAGCATGAGAGCAACTCTCAAACATATCACATACTGGAGGAACAGCAGCTCACTCCAAGTAATCACTTTATCAGGTTTGGCAACTTCAGAGCATAAACTTCAGAACCTCCCTTGTGGATACGCTCCCTTCAGCACCCCCAGAAACTTGATGACATGGACTTATTCTCAGCGGAACTCATTGATGGTTTCCATTCCAATTAATACCGATGATTAACACCTATTCAACATCTATTTCACGTCTCGAAGATCATTAGCACTCCCTCTGTCTTTTGCTCTGAACATCCTCACCATCTGTTCTACTGTCTCTCCCTCTGTCAACAACAAAAAAACCATCATTCTCAAGACCCTTTCAGTTCCGAAGAAGAGTCATATCAGACTCAAAAAGATAACTCTGTTTTTCTCTCTCTACAGATACTGCCTCACCTGCTGAGTTTCTCCAGTATCGTCTGTTTTTATTTGATTTCCAACATCTGCAAAAGTTTGGTTTTATGAGTTTTCTTGAAGTTGTTCAAGAGAGTGCCCATCCCTAATTGCCCCTTGAAAAGGTGGGGACGAGCTGCCTTCTTGAACCGCTGTAGTCTATGTGTTTTAGATTGACCCACAATGCCCTTAGGGAAGGAATTCCAGGATTTTGACCCAGCGACACTGAAGAAACAATGATATATTTCCAGGTCAGGATGGTAAGTGGCTTGGAGGGGAACTTGCAGGGGGAGATGTTCCCATGTATCTGCTGCCCTTGTCCTTCCACATGGAAGCAGTCATGGGTTTGGAAGGTGCTGTCTAAAGGATCTTTGGTGAATTTCTGCAGCGCATCTTCTCAACAGTACACACTGCTCTGACCATCAGTGATAGAGGGAGCATATGTTTGAGGATGTGGTGCCAATTAAGTGGGCTACTTTGTCCTGGATAGTGCCAAGCTTGAGCTGCACCCATCCAGGCAAGTGGGGAGTATTCTATCACACTCCTGACTTGTGCCTTGTAGATGGTGGACAGGCTTTGGGGAGGCAGGAGGTGAGTTACTCACCACAGTATTCCTAATCTCTGACCTGCTATTGTAGTCACTATTTATATGGCGAGTCCAGTTCAGTTTCTGAGCAATGACAACCACCAAGGTATTGATAGTGGAGGAATTCAATGATGGTAACACCATTGAATGTCAAGGGACAATGGTTAGATTGTCCTTTTGGAGATGGCCATTGTCTGGCCAATATTACTTGCCTCATACCTGATCATTATCCAGATCTTGTTGCATTTGAACACGGACTGCTTCAGTGTCTGAGGAGTCATAAAAGGTGCTGAACATTGTGCAATCATCGGCGAACATCCCCACTTCTGACCTTATGATAGAGGGAAGGATATTGATGAAGCAGCTGAAGATGGTTGGGCCTAGGATACTCCCCCCGAGGAACTCCTGCAGAGATGTTTCTTGATTATCAAGGGGATCAAGAGTTACGGGGAGAAAGCAGGAGAATGGGGTTGAGGAACTTATCAGCCATGATTGAATGGCGGAGCAGACTCGATGGGCCGAATGGCCTAATTTCTGCTCCTATGTCTTGGTCTTATGGTATTATGTCCTAGAGCTGAGATGACTAGCCTTCACCATCTTCCATAATTCTAAGTATGACTCCCAACAATAGAGAGATTTCCCCTTGACTCCTCTTGGCACTGCTGTACAGCATGGATTATTCAACAAAATGGGCTGGAACTATCAGCATCTCAGCAATTACTCGGAACCATAGTATTACAGAGATCCACAGCACAGAAGAAGGGCCCTTCAGCCCATGGGTCTGTTCTGGTCAAAATCAACGACCTAACAATTCGAATCCCATGTTCTAGCACCTGACCCATAGCCTTGTATGCCTTAGCATCACAGGTGCACATCGAACTACTTCAGTGTGATGAGGGTTCCTGCTTCTCCCACCCTTACAGGAAGGGAGTTCCAGATTCCCACCATCCTCTGGGTGAAAAAGCTTTTTCTCACATCCCCTCTATATCTTCTGCCCCCTTACCTTAAATCACAACATCTTGGTCATTGATCCCTCCATCAAGGGGAAATGTTTAGAGTCATAGAGTCACCCAGCACAGAAATAGACGCATCAGTCCGACTCATCATGCTGACCAAGTTTCCCAAACTAAACTGGCCCCATTTGCCTGCGCTTGTTCGATATCCCTCTAAACCTTTCCTATCCATGTACCTGTCCAAATGTCTTTTTAATGTTGTAACTGTACCTGCATCTACCACTTCCTCTGGCAGCTCATTCCACATACGAACCTACCTCTGAGAGAGTCATAGCATCATACAGCACAGAAACAAATCCTACGGTCCGACTCTTCCATGCTGACCAGGTTTCCCAAACTAAAAGTCTTCCTGTTTAGCCTATTTGTATCCATCATAATTTTATACATCTCAATCATGTCCCCTCAGTCTCCTATGCTCCAAGGAAAACAACCCCACTCTGTCCAATCTCTCTTCATCACTGAAACTCTCCAGCCCAGGCAACATCCTGATAAATCTCCTCTGCACCCTCCCCAGTGCGATCACATCCCTGCTATAATGTTGATTCCAGAGCTGCACACAATTCCCTCACTGTAGCCTAACCAACGTTTTATACAGTTCCAGCATCACTCTCTGCTTTGGCTAATAAAGTTGAATATCTCATATGCCTTCTTAATCACTTTATCCACCTGTCCTGATACCTGCACACCAAGGGCCCCCTGATCTTTGGTGCTTCTCAGAATTATTTCACCCTTCATTTCATACTTATTCCATCCGAATGCAACATTTTAAAATTACATCCTTTAATTGTATAAGTTGGAAAGGACTGGGCCAGTATTTGGGGCAAAAACAGAAAGGAACAAAAGGTACTTGGTGCTGCTACAAGAAAGGAGTAATTTGAAGGTATCTCTCAAGGTCCCTCTGTTAACACTGTGATCTAAAATAGCATCTCTCTTCTGCACTGTCCTCTACAATTAGACCATTGTCTGATATGGCAGCAGACCGACTGTCTGACTGCGTAGTTATCTGGAGCCTTAAACGTGAGATAACACCATCTCACAGTGAATCTAACTTAAGTAAGTCCAAGAAAAGCTTCATCTTAATCACAACAAAGTTTACGTGTGCTAACAACAGCCTACATGATGCCTAGGTGCCATTCGCCCCATCATTTCCAATCCTATTTTCTGTCCCATTATTCTTTACTGCATGAACTAAACCTCCTATTTATTGCTTTCTGTATCTGAATAGAAGGAGTACCTTTTCTTTTCCTCTGACTTACGAACCGAGCTTTATAACCGTGACGATTATATAAAATCCTTTTATATTCCTTACAAAAAGAAATGTTCTTTGTAACAGCTACAAGCTGACAGGGGAGTTTTGGGGGCATCATGCTGAAATGCCACCCAAGAATCTTCAAAAAACAATTCTGTCTGTGCCAACTTTAGGAGGGGACAGGCCAGGATTGGTGCTACAACGTGGTTTGGAAGGGGAGTCTCGCAGTCCGAGAGCATTTAAAGGTAGATTTCTCTCTGCATCTATCTATTGATCTGTCTCATCTTTCTGTACGCCTACCTGTTTTATCTGTTGGAGTTTGTTTTAAGAGAGGAAGGATTTATCCCTTTATTGGTCAGCTGAAGAGCCGCTCAGCAACACAGGGGCTTGCTGAAAAGAGAGAGAGAGAGAGAGAGAGGTGCTATCAAAGATTTCAACCTTGCACTCATCAGAACCAACGCCAAACTTCAAAGTTTCACAACACTTTATACTGCACAGGAAATGGTGCTGATTGGTTGGAAAGTTTGCTCTACTCACTGGAGTTTAGAAGAATGAGAGGTGATCTCATTAAAACGTATAGGATTCTGGAGGGCCTTGACAGGGTAAATGCTGAGAGGATATTTCTCCTCATGGGAGAGTCTAGGACCAGTGGGCATAATCTCAGAATAAAGGGGTGCCAGTTAAAGCAGAGACGAGGAGGAATTTCTTCTGTCAGAGGCTTGTGAGTCTTTGGAACTCCTTGCAATAGGGAGCTGTGGGGGCGGAGTCCGTATGTATGTATGTTTAAGGCTGAGACAGATAGATTCTTGATCAGTTGGGGAGTCAAAGGAAAGGGCAGGAAAGTGAATATGAGGAATGTCGGATAAGCCACGATCCTATTGGATGGCGGACCAGGCTTGTGGGGTTGAATGGCCTAAACCTGGTACTATTTCTAATGGATTTAAGGTTTGGCTGAGGCATTGCCATGGAGAAATCAAGAGGGAACTATGAGACCATCAGAAAAAGAAGCAGAAGGAGGCCATTCAGCCCATCAAGGCTGCTCATCCATTCAGTGATATAACAGCTAATCTGATAATCCTCAACTCGATTTTCCTGCCTTTTCAAAAAATAGGTTTTAAGCTTAATGTATTTCTTTTTCTCAGAGAATGGATCACTTTCTATGAACGTATAAACACCAACAGGACTGGACCTGCTGACCAATCAGCACCCTTCCTTTCTGTAGTATAAATTGTTACGTTCATTTGAAATTTGGCATTCTGGTGAGAGTCCTGATGAGTGCAAGATGCAAAGCTCTAGTCAAATATCTGTCTTTTCAATGAGTTTCAAGCCTTCTGAAGACTTGTCTTGTGAAACCTCTAGAAAGCAATCTCAAACAAATTTAACAGAGTAAGCCAAAATCTGCAAAAAAAAAGGATTTCCTTGTGACAGTTTTCAAATGTCTTCTTTTTCTCTGTGTAGTTCCAGCAAAAGCTGAGCTCTTGTCTAAACTATTCCCCAAAATGTTGGCCCTTTTCAGTGGAAATCCAGATTTCTCCATGTCCCCCTTTCCTTGTCTGGTGTCATTCTAGCTCCAGGCTGCATTGGACATCACAAATGTAGTCTGTGCATCTCCTGCTGCTGTTCCATTCTAACGCATGAATATTAACGTCCTCAATGTCCCCAGCTTCCCCTCAGAATAATCGTGTCCTAATCTCCCCCCAAAGGAGACCCAACCCATTCGATATTTAGAGTTTGGGAACCAGGGGTGAGGTCATTCAACTCCTCCATTTCCCAACTTTGTTTGTCCATTTCATTAGCTCAACTGAACAAAAATCTTATAAATTATAGTCTTCAGATCTTTAATTGATCCCTCCCCCAGCCACAACAGCATTTTGGAAGAGAGATTTTTCCAGATTTGCATTTACCTTGGTTCCACCTCCTTGTTGAGGACTCCCTTACCAGAGGAACTGGATTCCATTTGTTAACCCTGTCAACTCCTGCAAACGCAAGCCCCTCAACACCATCACACCCTCACCTTTGGCACCCAGGGGATACACCAACCTAATCAGTGCAACCTGCCCTCCTGATTCAGGGTGCTGGAATAGTTTGTCAAAAATAAATGATTAACCTTTTTAAAGGTTAGAAGGGGCACTCAATACAAGTGATTTGATCATGTCTGCATCACCAGGAGGTATGAAATGAGCTAGAATTGGCCAGTTTGTGAAATAAGATCTACTTTTTTAGATTGTAGCATGACTACTTTGTAGAAGCAAAATTGCAGATTTATCACGGGTTACAATGACATAGCGAAACCATTTGGCCCATTGTGCTGTGATGGATCATTGAAAGAGATACTCAATTGGTCCCAATCCCTCTGTGCTTTCCTCTAAAGCTTTGTCAAATTTTCATTCAAATGAAAAGAAAGTCCCTTTTCAGAGTTACTGTCGAATCTGTTTCCACTACCCTTTTAGCACACAACTCCCCCCTTCTTCGGAAGATGAACTCCTCCTATGAGCTCCCCCTTTTATACCTGATTCTCAATGTTCCCATGAGGCTGCCCTATACCAGTATGGGGAAGTTCAGAAATCACACGACGCCAGGTTATAGTCCAACAGGTTTATTTGAAATCACAAACTTTCAGAGCTCAGCCCCTTCCTCAGGTATATGCTATAACCTGGTGCTGTGTGATTTTTGACCCTAGTCCAATACCAGTACCTCCACATTATGGCTACCAATATGGGGAGGTGCAGGAACTCCCTTGTGTCAGCCTGTGTTTCTCCCAAGGCCAGGGCATCAATATATTTCCACATGATATTCCTGCCTGGCAGCTATGGATAGAAATCATTCAGTTTATTTCCAATACCTCTACCTTTGATGACTTCACAAGGTTCCTGAGCTTATTTCCCTCGCAAGGACATCCTGGGATATAAACCATTTTTGTGTCACCTAACGAAGGAGCAGCACTTCGAAGGCTTGCGATTTCAAATAAACCTGTTGGACTATAACCTGGTGTCGTGTGACTTCTGACTTGGTAAAAAGTTTGGCAGATGAGAGTAATACTGTGGGGAAGTGTCAGTGTGGGAAGAAGAGAATAACTGGATATTATATAAATGGAGAGAGACTGCAGAAAGTTGCAGTACCGAGGGACCTAGTTGTCTTTGTATATGAACTGCAGAAGGTTAGCAGGCAGGTCCACAAGTGACTGGGAAGATATGTCAGACTCTATTGATTTATTAGAATGGTTCCAGGGATGAGGAACATCAGTGATGAGGATAGATTGAAGTTAGGACTGTTCTCCTCGAAGAGAAGAAGGCTGAGGGAGGATTTGATAAAGGTTTTCAAAATAATCAGCGGGCTTGACCGAATAGAAAGGGAGAAGCTGTTCCTGTTTGTGAAAGAAACAATAACAAGAGGGCATAGATTTAAAGTGATGTGCAAATGAAACAAGGGTGATGTGAGGAAAAAAACTTATTTTACTCTGCAAGCAGTTAGAGTCTGGAATGTACTGCCTGGAAATATGGTGGAGGCAGGTTCAATTGAGGCATTCAGGATGGGCATCGGATCGTCATTTGGACAGAAATTGTGTGCGGTGATATGGAGAAAAGGAAGAAGACTGGCATGAGGGGATAGAACCAGTGCAGGTACAGTGGGCTGAATGACCTCTTTGTGACCTGTAATAATTCTGTGATCGGGTGATTGAGGAAGGATGGAATATAAAAGTATAAAAGGGTCTTGTTACAGCTGTACAGGGAATGGGGGAGGTGACCCCTGTGTACAGTTTTGGTCTCCTTACCTAATGCAGGTTATAGTTGTATTGGAGACAGTTCAGAGAAGGATCACCGAGCTGATTCCTGCGGTAACGGTGTCATCTGATGAGGGAACAGTTCAGCAAATTTGGCATTTAGAAGAATGAGGGGTGATCTTATTGAAACAGATAAAGATTCTGAGGAGAACAGTTGGGACTGCAGACACTGGAAGGTACAGTCAATAAATATGGAGCTGGAAAAGCACAGCAGGTCAGACAGCATCTGAGGAGCAGGGAAGTCAACATTTCAGGCTGAAACCCTTCGTTACACCTGCGGAAGGGGAGAAGAGCCCAGAAACAAATAGAGGGGGGGAGGGTGGGGCCACGGGGGAGTGGGGTAGGTGGGTGCAGCTAGGGAGTTATTGTGGTTGGTCAGTGGGAAGGATGGAGCAGATAGGTGAGTAGGAAGATAGACAGGTTGGGGGAGGAGAGATTTTGAAGCAGGTGAAGTCAATATTCGGGCCATTGGGCTGTAAGCTCTCAAGGCAAAATATCAGGAGTTGTTCCTCCAGTTTATATTTGGCTTCACTTTGACAGTGAAGGAAGCCAAGGATGGACATGTCACCAGGGGAGTGGGAGGGGGAGTTAAAGTGGATGGCAGCTGGAAGGTCAGGCTGGTTGGAGTGTGCAGAGCGCAGATGCTCCACAAACCGGTCCCCGAGTCTGCGTTTGGTTTCCCCGATGTAGAGGAGACCGCGTCGGGAGCAACGGATACAATAAATGTATATCAGAGATTCACCTGCACTTCATCTAATCTCATCTGTTGTATCCGTCGCTCCCGACGTGGTCTCCTCTATACTGGGGAGAGCAAATGCAGACTCAGGGACCGGGGTTGAGGGTTATGGGGCTCCAGGTATGAAAGGTAAGTTAAGGTCACGATCATATTAGTTATGACCTCACTAAATGGTGAACCAGGCTTGAGGGGCTGAAAGGCCTACTCCTGCATCTGAGTCTAATGTTCTTGCGTCCCCCTTTTGATGTGCATTCTTTGTCAGGGCCTGGACATCACACAGAGACTGGAGGTTTACTTTGTGACGGTTGATTTTTTTGGGTTGAGTGTGCCAATTGTAACCATTTCTGTCAAACAGACAACACCTTGCATTTATACAGCACTTTTACATTCATGAAACATCTCAAGTAGCTTCACAGGAGCATTAGCAGAGATGGTAGCACTGGGTGAGTTGTGCAGACAGCTGGTCTAATGTTTAGCCAAAGAGCTAGACTTTATTGAAGATCTTAAAGGAGGGGAGAGATAGAAACTTAGAACACAGGAGCAAGAATAGGCCATTCGGCCCTTTGAGCCTGCTCTGCCATTCAATATAATCATGGCTGATCATCCAACTCAATACCCTGTTCCTGCGTAGTTTGGTGAACTTTTCTTTCGGTTCCTAAGCCTGTAATTTAGACTTTAGTTTGAGGTTTTGGTTAAAGAGGTGACACGTATGTGGGATACAGATGAAGTGCAGTCGTGTTGTTCTGCATTTGGATCAGAGCCCTCTGCCACTGGGTTAGAGAGGAATGATTCCCTCTGTCACTTTACTTTTCACTTCCTCCCTCCTCAGTCCACTACCTTTGAGGTCTCACCTGTCCTCACCCTCGCATCCTCCATCTGCAAAAACACCCAGGCCGATTCCCATGCCAGCTAAATGAACTTCATGACTTAGAAATGCAAAGAAGGCAGCTCATCACCACCTTCGCATGGGCAATAAATGCTGGGCTTGCCAGTGTCACCCATATCCTGCAGAAACATGTGAAAGAATGTAGGAAACAGGGACTGGAGTCACTCATCTGGCCTGTTGACTCCCCTGACACATTCAGTAACATTACAGCTAGTCATTTACTATGCCACAAAATAATACAGCATGAGGCCAGTCAACCCATCAATGTTGTGCTTGCCTTTTGACAGAACATTGGTCTCACTACCATGACCAAACCTTTTTTGGAATTGTCGAATCCATACAGTGTGGAAGCAGGCCATTTGTCCCATCGAATCCACACTGACCTTCTGAAGACCATCCCACTCAGACACATCCCCCTACCCTATCCCTGTAACCCTGCATTTCCCATGGCTAATCCACCTAGCCTGCACATCCCTAGACACCATGGGGCAATTTAGCATGGCCAGTCCACCCTAACCCGCACGTCTTTGGACTATGGGAGGAAACTGGAGCACCGGAGGAAACCCACATAGAGAATGTACAAGCTCCTCACAGACAGTGGCCCGAGGGTGGAATTGAACCCGGCTCTCCAGTGCTGTGAGGCAGCGGCGCTAACCACTGAGCCCCTGTGCTGCACAAATCTGTTTGGATGACATCCATATCCTGCAGTTCCTTCAGCATCCAGAAATCTAGCGCCTTTTGTCTTGAGTATACTCAGCAACTGGACTCTCCACAGCCCTCTGGTGTAGAGAACACTGAAAGATTCACACCCCCTTCTAAATGGAGAGATTCCTCCTTATCTCGGTCCCAAAATGGCCAACTTGGCTTGAGGCCTGGTCTTTGCTACCAGTGCTAAGCAGCTCCACCATGGCTGAGGAGGAGCTGATGGACGCTGTGAGCAACCTTTTTTTGCAAGTGGAAGCTAATTCGAGCAGCTTCCGTTATAGTCTTAACCTGTTATTTGTGTCTATAAGTGATTGAGCCCAGACCCATTTCAAGGCTCCAATGACCTGAATACGGCAAGTGACAAATCCTGAAGAATTCTAAACCAGCAGTGATACTGTGATCATAGTCAGCATGTTACTATTAGGAATGTTAATTAAAGCTTGACCTGTGGGATTAGAATTTCACAATATTGATGTTTGCTTTTGGGTAACCTATTGGGAATTAGCAAAAGGAATTTGTAGATTTATAAGGAGCAGCTACTGGAAAAAGAACATAATGTTTGACAGCTGGCGTGTAAAAAAGAGAAAATAGTGAAATTTGTGTGGGTCTACAGGGAGAATTTCTTTTCTAACTGTGGAAAATTAGTGGTAAGATCCAGTGATTGATTTATATTAAAAAAAATGTTTTTTTGTTGTAGCAAATGCAGCCCAAGAGCCTTGACATGTGTGGTCATCAACTTCCAGGAATGGAATCAGTCCCTCAGTCAAAGTGGCTGTTGCTGTAGAATGTTCCAGAGTGAGGCCATTCAGCCCATCATATCTGTGATTGTCCTTTGACTGTCTTCTCTCATTTGTGCCCCTGACATTACCAAACCCTACCCCGCACACATACACACACACACTCACATATACACACACACACACACACACACAGATATACACACATACACACAGATACGCACACACACTCACATACAGATACACAAACAGACATACACACAGATGCATACACTCACATACACACACACAGATACACAGACAGATACACACACACACACTCACACACACAGATACACACACACACTGACACACACACATACACACACACACACACACACACTCACACTCACATACACAGATATACACACACACACACTCACACACGCTCTCTCTTCAGGTCTCCAATTCCCTTTTGAAAGTTCCTGTTAAATCTCCCTCAAAGAAACTCATTCCAGATTACAGTGAGGACAGAGATGGAGAGGAATTTCTTCTTTCACAGGGTCATTTGAGTCTAGAATTGCCTTCAGAAGTGCAGGCTGGAATATATGCAACAGTTCAATAAGAGAGGTTTTTGATTGAGGAGGGAGTCAAGGGTTATGAGGGGCTAACAGGGAAGAGGACTTGATACCACAGTCAGACCAACCATATTCTAGTAGAATGGTGGAGCAGGCGTTAGGGGCCAAATGGCCTATTCCTGTTCCCAGTAATTGTGTTATGACTAGCTGCATGAGAAGAATTCTGCATGTCTCTTAATTTGCGTCCACTGGTTATTGAGCCTCCTACGACTAGAAGCAGCTTCTCCTTATTTAATCTGCTTGTGTTAGTGCTTTAAGAACAGTGTCACTTTAAGAGTTTGATATGCTACTACACCAAAGACCAGGATGGAAATGACATGATCAGTTGCCATATGCAGTGCAGTAAGAAGCATGCAGGTAAGAGGTGACATACATAACAATCTATCACTGGAAATTGTGGGATAAGCTGATCGGCAAATTGTTTGAAATTTTCAAGGATACCAGATTCAAACTACTCATTCTGTGTTTTCACTGATAATACAAAACACACAAGCCGCGCTGGGGACTTTTCCTTAAAAAAGAGGGCAGTGGAAGGGTCTGGTATGGTTTACATGCAACTCCAGACTCACAGCAATGTGGTTGGTGCTTAACTCTCTCAAGGCAATTAGAGATAGGCAATACTGACCAAAGATGTCTAAAATCCTGTGAATGATTAAAAAAAATGGCGATGCCTCTCAGAGAAGATAAGATTCTGTCTTTTGATTCTCCCAGAAAGAGCAATCTTCACAGAGAGAGAATCCTCAGAGGGAGCTGGTCTATGTGGAATGTAATGTTTTATCTGTTGTGTACACTCAGAATGCGTGCCAGACAAAGACAGCACAATCAGGGTATGTGTGGACCCACCGCATCTAAATCTTTCTCTAAAGAGATGGTCACACAAAATTCCAATTTGTACCAAGTTCAGGGGCTGAATTCTTCTGAGCTGCATGCCGAAGCTGGTGCCTGGTCAATTCCCTTGGGAAGGGAAGCTAATAAATGACTACTTTCAGGCACCATGCGGAAGATATTGATTCTAGAGGCTCACTTTCCATCTCTCTGTAAGTCAGGATTTGTTCTAGCAGCAGAGTGGCAGAATTATAGAGAGGGTGTGTGTGTGTCTGTGTATGTCTGTGTCAATGTGTATCTGTGTGTGCGTGTATTAGAACATAGAACATAAAACAGTACAGTACAGGCCCTCCAGCCCACGATGTTGTGCCAACCTATTATCCTGCTCTTAAGATCAATCTACCCTGCATACCCTACATTTTACTATCCTCCATATACCTATGCAAGAGTCGCTTAAAAGTCTCTAAAGTATCTGCCTCCACTACCACTGCTGGCAGCGCATTCCACACGCCCACCACTCTCTGTGTAAAGAACCTACCTCTGACATCTCCCCTACACTTTCCTCCAGTCACTTTAAAATTATGCCCCCTTGTAATAGTCATTTCCACCCTGGGAATTGCTGATGATATTTCAGTAATGGCAAAACTATAGAAAACCACACTGAAATCGACACTCAGTGATGGCGGTTCATGAAAGACTTACCTCCCACTGCAAGAGGTGTCAGGTGAATAGAGTCCAGTCCAACCTTTCTGGGTCTATCTATACAAGTCGTGGGATCTATCCTGACCAGGGACAGTCAAAGATGGACGAAACATGCCTGCTCCTCAAGAGAAAGAAAACTTGCAGAGGGGTCTCTGATCTTCCAACTTCCTAGCACCATTGTTTCTGACAAAGCACTGTTGCTGAGAGAACTCTTCAGGAAAGATGTACTGTTTCCATGGCAGGAGGGCTAACAACATGTGCTTAGATCACTCACACCCATCAGCAGGAATCTGAGCCGAGGAAGACGACAATCCTGGAAGTCAGTGCCCCTCAGAAAGGACCAGGAGCATGCATCATGCAAGATAGTCAACCAATTACATTAGGGTCCAAAAGTCTATCGCAAACACAGTCCAATTATTCCAACATAGAGTGTGAGAAATGTGCTCTTTTGATATCACAGGATCCCTCGTGTACCTGTTCAGTAAGTATTTCTCTGTCTGTGCAAGTGTAGGCCGTTCAGCCCCTTGAGCCATGAGATCATGGCTGATCACAAAGCACTGGAAGTAATTTGTTACAAACCACTGACAGGGGAAGCCATCTTGACTCCAGTGATTTCTACAAGTCTGCAATAAACGTGCTACCAAACATGGTCACCTCAGAATGGTACAGGTAGTGTCTCTAGTGTTTCATTAGCGCAAATTGGCTGTATCATGATGAACAGCGAACGCTATTTGGATAATGCAAACTTTCTGCTGTACTGGTGTAGCGATTTTTGACAGCAATTTCTCTATAATGCAATTTTCTATGGCGATGTTCAGGGATGAGTAGATTAGGTGGGTCATAGAGGGATGGTTTTGGGTGGGATGCTCTGAGGGCCGGTGTGGACTTGTTGGGCCAAAGGGCCTGTTTCCACACTGTAGGGATTCTATTAAAAAAATTGTATAGCACGATTTTCAATAGCATGAGGCCACACAAGAATGGAACTGTTGCATTATCAGAGAACCACCTGTATTCCAAATAAGAAAGCAGAAATTCCAGTAAACTCGCTAGTGGACAGCACAGAGATTGCGCTGGTCACTGTGCATCAGGTCAGTTTGATGAATGTTGGTCAGTACCAACGCAATCCATGTCGGGAAGGAACAGCAAATGATTATCAACCGAAGGCCCAACGGAATGATATTAGAGTGGGGTGATCTGACATTCTCAGGGACTTTTAGCCTGACTGAGATGAACTAGGTGTCTTTAGCGGGGTCATTCGTCAAAGGAGAACATAATGTACCTGACGCTGTTCACCAGAACAGCTACATCAGGGACAGATGGACACAGTGTGACCAAGACACCTGGTACAGGATACTGTGCATTGGCCAGGGATCAACAATAATATTGAAAAGGCACTGAGGATGGGCAAAGGTAGAGTCACAGAAACCACCTCTACATCCTCATGAGATTCCAACAGTCCCTTTCTCCAAAACTACAGCTGACTTATCCCTAGTTTGTGGTGATAATTTTCTCCTGATCACTGACTACGTTTCCAACTTATCGGATGGTCAAGCATGTCAGTGGCAGAGACAATGAGAGCAATAGCCAGTCTGTGAGGTACTTGTGAAGAGATTATATCTGATAATTGGGCACTGCACAAGGGCATACAGCCCGGGATGTGTGTGTGCCAACTGGGACATGTGCCAGCCTCACCAATGCCTCTCTAAATGAGAATGGTCCACAATGATAAAGCGCTCACCATGAAGTGCACAATGACCGGATGGGATTTTCATATTCCTGTGGGCATGGGACTTGCCATCACCAATGGAGACCACATTTGGAAAATAAGTTCAGACAACCCTGCCAAACCATCACCTGTAAAAAGGTTCTTGTAAATATACAGGACAAACACATCTCGAGAAGCAAGGGCAAGTGAAGATGGGAGAGTGACTCACCTTCGGGTACAGCATTGCCCGATTGGGCAGAAGGTCAGAGTCATGCATCTGCGCAGGGATCCTGGGTACATTAGAAGTTTGCAAACAGGAGACCAAGAAGCCTAGATCCTACCAAGTCACAACATTCAGATGTAGCTCTCAGGGCGAAAGGGAGACATAGGGTATGTGGAGAAAGCAGGAACAGGGGTCTGAATTGGATGATGAACCGTGATCATATTAGATGGTGGACCAGGCTCAAAGGGGCTGAATGGCCTACTCCTACCTCTCTTTTCTATATTTGTATCCATTGAGGAGAAACAGAAACCAACTCAAGGAACTGCATGTTACTGACATTGTGCTCAATACACACAGTGATGAGCTTGGATAATGAGGTGGAGCAAAATCAGGACAACATGTAATATATGAGCAACAGGCAAGACCCCAATGTGTTTAAGGGTCACGAACACCCAAGCATGAAGTCTACTGTCTGGCAGATTACACCACCACAAGATCTGTAAGGATGGTTAAACCAACTATACCTTATCCAAACACTTTAAACTCTTCATGTTTTCAGTTGTTCACAGTTAACCTAATGTACACATATTGTCAGTGTAAATTGATATAATTTTTATTTTGGGGTAAAAAGGGAATATTTCAGAAAACGATCACTTTATTCCCACAATCTACATTTTTCTGGTTAATTTTATTCAAGACTTCCTCTTGTCACTGTGTCCAGTCTTTTTCTCATAAAAACGAATGCCCTTTACAGAGGGGAACCTGCCATCCTTTCCCAGTCTGGTTTACATGTGACTCCAGACCCACAGAGAATGGGGTTGATTCTTAATTGCCCTCTGAAGTGGCTGAGCAAACCACTCAGTTCAAGGGGCAATAGGAAGTGGGCAAAAGGCCCAGCCTCACAGACAATACCCAAATCCCATTAAAAACCCAGATTTATCTCATCTACCAGCTCCCCATTATCGACCCCGCTGGATTCATGCTCAAAAAACTTTCAAAGCATTTGTCCAACTTTATCTCCCTTTTGTGAAACCCAAGTTGATTTTGTCTGACCCTACTGAGAATTTCTAAGTGAACTGTTAAGACTTCCTTTGTAATAGATTCCAGTATTTTCCCATTGACTCATGTCAAGCCAGGTGGCCTGTCGTTCACTGTTTTACATCTCCCTTCTTTCTTGAATATTGATGTTAAGACCCACTGGAATCATTCTAGGATCTGAGGAAGTTTGGAAAATGATCATCAAGGTGCTGATGTCTTTCAGAATCTTAGTATGTAGGCCATTTGCTCCTAAGGTTTAGTCATCTTTTAGCTACGTAGAATCTTCTGAGTTTTTTTCTTGCAAAGTGCTAGTTTTTCACCTTGGTTAGCTCCCTCTGTTTCTGTTGTATAATTAATGCTGTGTTTCTTAGCATTGTTTAAGTAAACATAAAATGTACCATTTCACACAAAGCAATGCTGGCGCTGCCCTAATTCATGCCATTAGCTCTGGCTACACAAATGCTATTTGTTGTTGTAAAGGTCCTGACACTGCATTTCTTCCTGTCACACCCTCGGACCCCCACGTTTCCAACGGAGATCTGGGTGGGCTGATGAGTCTTCTGGAAGATGTCAAAATCTGAGGAGCTGCCACCCAGCCTTGAGTCGGATAGGATCCTCCGGCCTCAATCTGCTAATGTGCTGGCAGACTGACTTAAAGTGACCATCTTTGTTCGTATACCACTCCCACAGCATCTGCCTATTGAAAAAATAACATTCTGTTTTAATCCATCATCTTCTTTCTGAATTTGCAACATCGGTTGTCAATCACAGAGTATTGTCATCTCTGCCCCCACAGCTTTCTCTTAAACACAGCTGATATTGTTAACACTTGGAAAAGTTATGTCCATGCAGGAGGTTCACTGCAGGCATGCATCTGACCCACTTATTCGCCACAGCTAATCCGAATACATTTTTCCTGGGGCTAGTTGTGAAAAGATTCTTCCTCCCAGGGTAGAATCTACAGCCTGAGACCCCTCACATTCACTTCAACACATCTTCAGGCCAAAAGCAGCGTGTATTTGAGGAATTGCCAAAGGGATGTTAATGCTAGCCTACAAAATTGTTCCTTCTCTTTATTATTTATTGGGATATGGGATTGACTGGCGAGATCAGCATTTGTTCCCATTCCCAATTGCCCCTTGAATTGAGTGGCTTTCCCAGCCATTTCAGAAGGCAGTTAAGAGTCATAGAGTCATAGATATGTACAGCAGGGAAACAGACCCTTCGGTCCAACTCATCCATGCTGACCAGATATCCCGAATTAATCTAGTCCCATTTGCCAGCATTTGGACCATATCCCTCTAAACCCTTCCTGTTCATGTCCCCATCCAGATGCCTTTTAAATGTTGTAATTGTACCAGCCTCCACCACTTCCTCTGGCAGCTCATTCCATACACGCACCACCCTGTGTGAAAAAGTTGCCCCTTATGTCCCTTTTAAGTCTTTCCCCTCTCACCTTAAACCTATGCCCTCTGGAGCCACAGTGCTGTGGGCCTGGATTCACATGCAGGCTAGAGCAGGTAAGGATGGCAGGTTTCCCTCCCTGGGGTGGCAAGACTAACATATGAAGAGAGACTGAATCAGTTAGGATTGTAATTCTTTATATTACATTATAACTGGAGACTAGGAGAATGAGGGGTACTTCTTAAAAACCCATAAAATTCTGACAAGACTAGACAGGGGTAAACACAGGAAGGATGTTCTCGATGACTGGGGAGTGCAGAACCAGGGGGTCATAGTCAGTGATAGAGGGTGGGCCATTTAGGACTGAGATGAGAAGAAATGTCTTCACCCAGAGAGTGGGAGCCTGTGGAATTCTCTGCCACAGAAAGTGGTCGAGGCCAAAACATTGAATGTTCTCAAGAATTGATTATAGCTTCATGGTCACTGTTATGCTTTTAAGAGTAACTGATTGAATTTAAGTTCCACCCACTGCTGCAGTGGGATTTGAACCCACACTGTAAGAGCATTGGCATTTTGTATTCACTTGTGAAGTGAGTGTGTTCTTGGCTGGGCCAACATTTATTGCCTATCCTTAATTGCCCCTTGAGAATGCACTGGTGACCTACGTGCTTGATCTGCTGCAGTCCATGTGCTTGAACTGGATTCTCCACAGTGACTACAAGAGCAGGCCAGAAGCTAGGAATCCAGCACCAAGTAACTCACGCCCTGTCTCCCCAAAGCCTCTCTGCCATCTTCCAAGCACAAGTCAGGAGTGTGATGGAATACTCCCCACTTGCCTGGATGGGTGCAGCTCCAACAACACTCAAGAAGCTTGACACCATCCAGGACAAAGCAGTCACATGATTGGCCCCACACCCACAAACATCCACTCCCTCCACCACCGACGCTCAGTAGCAGCAGTGTGTACTATCTACAAGATGCACTGCAGAAATTCACCAAAGTTCCTCAGACAGCACCTTCCAAACCCACGACCACTTCCATTTAGAGGAACAAGGCCAGCAGATACATGGGAACACCACCCCCTGCAAGTTCCCCTCCAAGCCACTCACCATCCTGACTTGGAAATATATCACTGTTCATTCCGTGTCACTGGGTCAAAATCCTGGAATTCCCTCCCTAAGGACATTGTGGGTCTACCTACAGCACATGGACTGCAGCGGTTCAAGAAGGCAGCTCACCACCACCTTCTTAAAGGGCAATAAATGCTGGTCCAGGCATTGACACCCAAGTCCTGTGAAAATCTTTTAAAAATCTAGTTAGCTTTTCTCTCGTTGGGTACACCCTGCCTTGCAAATGTTACTTGCTACTTATCGAAGCAAACCTGGAATTTGTTCAGCTGTTGGTGCTTGCGGGAATTGTGAATGATACTGGATAACATGTGGGAATTGTGAATGATACTGGATAACATGCTACCATCAGCGAGTCTCTCCATTCGTGACCTTTAGGAGGGAGGGAAGGTCGCAGCTGAAATGCTGGAGGCTGAGGAGGGCACTAACCTGAGGAAATACTGCAACAGGAGCAGAAATAAGTGCCATTTTATGTGACGACAGCCTGCTGCTGCAGCAGTACAAAGTTTGGAAATGGTTAACACATTTTCACTTTCACATTTAGTGAGCTTACAGTTGAAACCTCTTGAATTTGTCAAAGAGACAGCCTTTTGTAAATCAGACCAGTCTTTTTGGTTCTCTCATCGACTGTGTAATATATTGCTTCTGCCCTAACTGCAGTGCTATTGATTTTGTTTTGAGCAGTGTTGTATTTGCACGTTATATGTGAGCCTTTGGATGGAAATTTACATATTTTCGTGAATAGATTGCAGACTTTGAACCTGCAACTTAAAAGCCATTCTGCAGAATGATGGCAAACAGGAACTGTCAATGAGGGACAAATGTCACAGCTTTTAAATAGAGGAGCATTTACTAATAATCTGTCTACGTGCGTGGCTCAGTTTGCTAAAACGATACCAGCCTTTCTTTTCTGGTTTGTACATTTCAGTGCCTTGTTACTTGTGGCACTAACCTACTCTCCACATTATAATTACACAAACTAAAATGGTTTTAGGGTCACAGGGTGGCTTTTGTTTCAGCTCATAAGTGGAGTGTGAACATCGCTGGCTGGGCCAGCATTTATTTCCCATCCCTAATTGACCTGAGGTTCTGAAATCACATGTAGGCCAGACCAGGTAAGGATGGCAGATTTCCTTCCCTAAAGGACATTAGATAGGGAAGACTTTTAATTCCATACTTTTTATTGAATTCAAATTCCACCATTTGCTATGGTGAGATCCAAACCCAGGTTTCCAGAATATTACCTGAGTCTCTGGATTAATAGTTCTGAGGAATGGTCACGGGACGCGAAATGTTAACTCTGTTTTATCCTTCACAGATGCTGCCAGAGCTGCTGAGCTTTTCCAGCAACTTTGTTTTTGTTCCTGATTTACAGCATCCACAGTTCTTTCGGTTTTTCTCTGGATTAATAGTCTAGCAATAATACCACTGGGCCATCACCTGACTTATAGACGGTCAGAAGTCACACGACACCAGGTTATAGTCCAACAGGTTTATTTGAAATCGCAAACTTTCGGAGTGCTCCTCCTTCATTACCTGACAAAGGGGCAGCTCTCTGAAGGCTTGTGATTCCAAATAAACCTGTTGGACTATAACCTGGTGTCGTGTGATTTCTGACCTCGTCGACCCCAGCCCAACACCAGCACCTCCACATCGTCACTTATACACAAGAGTGACTCCAGGAATGAGAAGTTATTCTAATCAGGAAAATGGAGCACCCTGTAGCCCACCAGATAAAACATGACAGGGCCAGGGCTTGATAGATGTGATGTTTCCACTTGTAGTAGTCCGTTTAAAGTCTCCAGTAATCAATCCAGGGGACACAGATGCAGGGTAGACCATTAAGGACAGAGATGAGGAAACATTTCTTTGCTCAGACTGGAGTGAACCTGTGGAATTCTCTACCACAGGAAGTTGTGGAGGCCAAGTCACTGAGTATATTCAAGAAAGAGATTGATACATTTTTAAATTTTAAGAGACAATACAGGGTATGAGAAAGTGTGAACATGGCGTTCAGATAGAGGATCAGCCATTGTTATATTGAATAGCACAGCGGGCTTGAAAGGCCAAATAGTCTACTCCTGCTTCTAGTTTCGATATTCCCACAAGACACCAGGGTAAAGGTCCTTATCCAGAACTCGCTGCCATCTGGAATGGTTGAAGTAAACTGTCTTGGGGTGCTTTGCTCCATTAAGGGCCCTATACAGATGCACGATATTATTACTGTTTTGGGCTTGAGGATTTGGAGATTGCACGGGAGAAATTGTCCCCCCTATCTTTATGAGCACTTGACAACGCATTTGGGGCACTGCAGATTACATTGTTGCTGCAGTGGTGCCATTATCGCATGGAGCACTGGAGCGTGTTGCAGTTGATTTGAATTTTATCCTTTACACGCAATGTTTCTTCGCCAGTTGCAAGACTAGCCCATGACTTGGTAACAGTTCATCACATGTATTGACACTGACTGAAGGAAATGCATTAGTGCTTAGAGAGCAGCTGCCAAGTTAATCACACAGATTCACACCCTTTGCGTATTGTCTTACCAGCTGCTGCAAATGCTACATCTCCTGATGCAGTAAACTGCAAAAAATTTAACAAGGACGGTATTTTCCTGGGATACTAGCTGGTCCTTTTGCTCCTTCAAAGAGGGAGAATAGTCATTATCTGTATTGTAATGATGTAGCAGAGCCCGACCTATTCATGTTTATACACTCTTTTCATCTAGCCACATTTAATAACTTACTTTCATATTGGAAGCAAAAGTATATTGCATTTAAATAGGACCTTCAGCAGTGTAGCGAATCCTAAAGTGCGCTATGGGAGCGATTTTGAACAAGATTTGACACCATGGTTTGAGAGTGAATGTTGAGTGTTTGCATGTGCATGTGAGTGTGAGTATGTGTGAGAGAGTGAGAGTGTGTCTGCACATGTGTGTATGTGTATGTGTGTGAGAATGTGTGTATGTGCATGAGTGTGTGTGTGTGAGCATGTGATTGTGTGTGTACGTGCGAGTGTGTGTGAGTGCATGAATGTGTGAGTGAGAGCATGTAATTGTTTCTGTGTGAGTGTGTGTGTGTGGTCTGTTAGGTGTGTTTGTGTAAATAAGTTGTGGTGTATGGCGGTAGTTTCTTTTACCCAGTTCCAAGCAGAGGTTTTCAAAATCATGAGCGGGCTGGTACATGGAGAGAAGCTGTTCTTGTTTGTAAAAAGAATCAAGAATGAGAGGCCACAGATTTAAAGTGAGGTGTAAATGAAGCAAAGGGGATGTGCGGATAAACTTTGTCACCCAGCGAGTAGTTAGGGTCTGGAATGTTCTGCCTGGAAATGTGCTGGAGGCAGGTTCAACTGAGGCATTCAGGAGGAGCATTGGATGGTTATTTGGATAGAAATGGTGAGCGAGGATATGGAGAAAAGGCAGGAGATTGATGCTAGGGAATAGAACCAGTGCAGACACAATGGGCTGAATGGCCTCCAACTGCACTATAACAATGCTGTGATTCTATGAGATCAGACAGGTTTCCACACACACAGCTGTCTCTCCTGTGGTCTGAAGGTAGTGGTGCGCTCTGTAAATATGGCAGTGCTGTCCTGACCATCATCTCAGCTTCCACCATTCACAGACTTCAGCTCCTTCAAATCCCTGCTGCCCGTGTGCTAACCCACCACAAGCCCCATTACTATCACTGCGCTCGTTGAAGCATGTTGGTTCCTGGTCTGGCGATGATTCAGATTGAAAATTCTCTCTGCATTTTCCAATCCCTCCACAGCCTCATCTGTCTCCTTCCTATCTCCACAATCTCCTCCTGCTTCACAACTGTCAGAGATTTCCATATTCCTCCAATTGTAGCCTGCTGCAGCGGTAACCAGGCCTTCAGCTGCCTGGGAACTGAGCTCTGGAATTCCCTCTCTGAACCTCTCTGCTTCTGTTTTTCTCTCTCTCTATCTCTCTTTCTTTCTATCTGTCTCTCTCTATCTCTATCACTCCATCTCTGTCATGCTGTCTCTCTGCATCTCTCTCCCTCCCTCACTCTATCTTTCACTCTCTCCCTGTATCTCTGTTTCCATCTCTCTCTGTATCTCAATCTCTCTATCTGTCTCTCCATCTTGTTCTCTCAACAATCCCTTTCTCTGTCTCTCCCTCCATCTCTCTCCCCATCTCTCTTTCTCTCTCTCCCTCTATCTCCAACTCTCTGTCTCTCTCTATATATTCTCTCTCTCGATCTCGTTCTCTCTACAATCACTTGCTCTCTCTATCTCTCCATCTCTCTCTCTGTCTCTTTTTCCATCTCTCTCTCTCACCATCTCTCTCTGTCTCTCTCCCTGTCTCACAATCTCTCTATCTGTCAATTTCTCTGTCTTCATTTACAATAGTATTATTTTGACCAAAATGAAAACAGAAATTGCTGGAGAATCTCAGTAGGTCTGGCAGCAACTGTGGAGAGAGTGTGACTCTTCTTTACCTACCTGCCCTAACATCTCCCAATGTGACTCATCATCAAATGTTGTTTGAGATTCTATTTGGTGAAATACTTTGATCTCATTATAGGTGCTATACGAATGTAAATTATTGTGTAAAATCAGGCACTTGGCTTAGTGTTGCACTGGGAGAGAGATGTAATGTTGTAGCAGGGCTGTCTGTTCAGCATATTTCCAGCAGTAAGCAGGAAGTGCAATAACTCAGCTAAGCGACAAAATCAATGAGTAATTAAAATGGATATTGATTTAGTTCTTTTAGGAATCTTGGCGTCAGGAAATTTCACTGCCTGCACGGCAAATCTGATGGCTTCAGACTCTCAAACTTTGCACATTCTACGCTTCAGGTGATTTTGGACAGTTTCAAAAGGATTTTCTTAAATAAAACAAGAATCATCATGGGCTTTATCCCCCTGTTATGGACAGGGATTGCTGGCACCTCATGCCTCACATCAGAACAGATCATCCTCCTTAAACTGGGACAGCAGGACTGATGTATGAAGAGAGATCAGATCGGTTAGGACTAGATTCACTGGAGTTTAGAAGAATGAGAGGGAGATCTCATGGAAACCTGTAACATTCTAACAGGGCTAGACAGGGTAAACACAGGAAGGATGTTCCCAGTGACTGGGGAGTCCAGAACCAGGGGTCAAGTTTTAAGGATATCCAGTAGGCCGTTTAGCACTGAGATGAGGAGAAATGTCTTCACCCAGAGAGTGGGGAATTCTCTATGGCAAAAAGTGGTTGAGGCCAAAACATTGAATGTTTTCAAGAAGGAGTTGGAGGTAGTACTTAGAGCTAAGGAGTATGGAGGAGAAAGCAGGAACAGGAGACTGAGTTGGATGATCAGCCATGATTATATTGAATGGGGGAGCAGCCTCAAAGGGCTGAATGGCCTACTCTTGCATTTTAGTTTCTGTGTTAAACCAAATGGCCATTCTCTCCTGGAGGAGCCCTGAGCTTTGCTGCTAATCCACTGGATCAAGAAGGAGGCCACTGTGCCTGTTCTGCCCATTTCACAGGTTTTGTCCTACGGCTCAACTTATCATAGAATCCCTACAACGTGGAAACGGGCCCTTCGGCCCAACAAGTCCACACCGAACCTCAGAGCATCCCACCCAGACCCATCCCCCTAATCTACAAATCCCTGAACACTACGGGCAATTTAGCATGGCCAACCCACCTAACCTGCATATGTTTGGACTGTGGGAGGAAACCAGAGCACCCAGACACAGGGGGAATGTGCAAACTCCACACAGATAGTCATCCACGGCTGGAATCGAACCCAGGTCCCTGGTGCTGTGAGGCAGTAGTGCTAACCATTGTGCCACCGTGCCACTTGTTCTCAGTAACGCTGTAATGTTGTCAGGGATCTGTGTAACTCCATGACTTTACTTCGGGGCAGCTTAGCTGTACTCGGAAGCTCACGGTATCTTGTTCTAAACTGTGCCTTTTCCGGGGAAGTAGCTCCCCCATCTTGTGCATCAAGTTCGTTTTCTCATCTTCCTTTTGCTTCTTTTACCAATGAATTTAAATCCCTGCCCTCTCCTTCTGGATCTTCTTGCCAATGGGAATGTTTTCTGCCTGGCAACTCTGTGCAGACCCCTCATGGTTTTGAACACCTTGATCAAATTCCATCTCGGATTTCTGACCAAGGAAAACATCTCCAATCTATCCTCATCACGGAAGTTCCTCAATCTCGGAAACACTTCTGCATTCTCTCCAAAGTGTTCACATCCTTAGAATCACAGAGTCATACAGTACAGAAGAGGCCTTTCGGCCTGTTGAGTCTGTACACCTTCACTGGTATGGTGCCCAGTACATTATAATCCAGCTGAGGCCTAACCAATATTGTTAACTGTTGTAATCGTATTTGTGTTTGCTGTTCTCAAAACCCAAATTGCGGTTACCTCTATTCACCGCATTCTCAACTTGTCCTACACTTTCTGTCATTTACACACATGTACATCCAGGTGCCCCATTTCTGTACCTCCTTTAGAATTGTACCTTGATTTTATACTCTCTTGCTGTCTTCTTCTAACCAAACTGAATCCTTTTCGTGCTTCAATGCATTAAATTTTACCTGCCACCTCTCCACCCATCCCAGGCTGGTTCTGTTTGATGTTCTGCCCTAGCCTCCTCATAGTTCCAAATATATTCCAGTTGTACTTTAAAATTTTGCCTCAAAGTTGATGTCATTAATATGTTTCAGGAAAAGCAGGCGTTCTCACACTGACCCCTAGGGAACGCCATGAAAGCCCTTCCACCAGTCTGATAAGCATCCATTAACCATTACTCTCCGTTTCCTGTCACACGGCCAGTTTTGTTTTATTTATTCATGGGCATCCCTGGCTGGGTCCAGCATTTCTTACCCATCCCTAGTTGCCCCTTGAGAAGGTGGGGGTGAGCTACCTTCCTGAACCACTGCAGTCCATGTGCTGTAGGTAGACCTGCAATGCTATTTGGGAGGGAGTTCCAGGATTGCGACCCAGTGAGACTGAAGGAACGACGATATATTTCCAAGTCAAGATGGTGAGTGGCTTGGAGGGGAACTTGCAGGGGGTGGTGTTCCCTTGTATCTGCTGCCATTGTCCTTCTAGATGGAAGTGGTCATGGGTTTGGAAGGTGGTGTCTGAGATCTTTGGTGAATTTCTGCAGTACATCTTGTAGATGGTGCATACTGCTGCTACTGAGCATCGGTGATGGAGGGAGTCAGACACTGCCAGACGTGCTGAGTTTCCCCAGCCACCATTACATTTGTTTCCCTTCGATTAGCCTCTGGATCTTACGAGCCCCGAACCCCCTCCTCGTAGAGCTCCGTGTCGAACTCTGCTCGTACTCCTGCGAGGCGCATCTGGAGGTCCTCAGCGCCTTGCAGGTGCTATAGAAATGCAACAACATCGTCCATAGAAAATGCTTCTGCAGAAATTTCGACCGAATGTGCGGGAAGCTGTGGTTTCACAAAGTGCCAATGTGATTAGTGAGCAGGGTAGTAACAGAAAGGAAAAGGGAACAGAGATGGATTAATTAGAAGACAAGATCAGCAAGACCTGTGGAAAATTGTGTGTATGGGAGACGTACAGCCTTAGCGCTTAACAATACCTCTAAAGACTGAGTTCCTGCTTTAAGATTGGTCAGCACCAGACTATTTGTGTCATCTCCGGTTAGTCGACTATTTCTCCATTAATGAAATTACCACATCACACCCTAGCTCACCAACAACAATCTGGTACTTTGTATTGCCAGGATTTTATTGGAACCTCAAGCTCCCACAGAATTGGGGAGGTCCACATTCCAGACGTGGCTGTCACATGAGGATTAATAAGAAAACAAGCCAGCAGCTGCACTCTTCACTCCATTCATCATCTTTACCCAAAATAACAAACAAAAAAAACACACACAATTCACAGGATACAGGTGCAGAAACCTACCTACGGATTTGCTTAATACAAAAGCCTTTCTCGCATACAGCTGCCTTGTTATTAATGCAGTGAACAGTGAAATATTAGGCTCTGCTTAACTGTTCCTCCCTTTGCATAGAATCTTCCTCCACAGCAACCGGCCATTCAGCCCAACAGATCACTGCTGTTCTGCCAGACTCCTCTCGGACCCCTGTTTCACCTCAAACCCATCAGCAAAACCTTTAATTTCTTCCCAGGCGTTCAAAGAAGGGTCACTGGACTCGAAAAGATTCTCTTTCCACAGATGTTGCCAGACCTGTTGAGTTTTCCCAGCTATTTCTGTTTTTTGTTTCTGATTTCCAGCATCCGCAGTTCTTTGTTCAATTCCTTCCTCGCTCCTGTTTCTCCAGCTTCCCTTAAGTGTGTTTCTGCTATTCGTCTCGACTGTTCCCTGTGGCTGTAAGTTCCACATTCCCACCAGTGTCTGGGTGTTATGTTGAAGCTGGAGATTTTTGAAGTTGCAGACGGAGTGAATGAGGGTAATGGTGTTGATGACGTGTATATGGACTTCCAGAGGAGCTTCATTCAGTACCACACAACAGGCGACTGAGCAGAGTTAGAACAAGTGGAAGGAAGGGAACAATAGCGACATTGATACGGAACCCGGCCTCCTGACTCCCCACTGTCTGTCCACCATCTACAAGGCACAAGTCAGGAGTGTGATGGAATACTCCCCACTTGCCTGGATGTTGCAGAACCAACAACTCTCCAGAAGTTTGACACCATCCAGGACAAAGCAGCCACTTGATTGGCACCACATCCACAAACACCCACTCCCTCCACCACCGACACTCAGTAGCAGCAGTGTGTACTATCTACAAGATGAACTGCAGAAATTCACCAAAGATCCTTCAACAACGCCTTCCAAAACCACGACCACTTCCAGCTAGAAGGACAAGGGCAGCCGATACATAGGGAACACCATCCTCTCCAAGTTCCCCCTCCAAACCAACCTCTTGGTGACTTGGAAATATATTGCCTTTCCTTCAGTGTCACTGGGTAAAAATCCTGGCATTCCCTCCGTAAGAGCTTTGGGGGTCAACCTACAGCACATGGACTGCAGTGGTTCAAGAAGGTAGCTCACCCCCATCTTCTAATAGGGTAATTAGGGATGGGCAATAAATGCTGGCCCAGCCAATGATGCCCATGTCCCAGGAGTGCATAAATGAAGGAGAAACAGAGTTAACATTGCATGTTCAATAAGACTGAAAGGAGACGCATTGTCCTTTTGGATGTGGAAATCTGAAACTGTCAGTGGATTTGAAATGTTAACTCTGCTTTCTCCCCATCGATCCTGCAATTTCTGTTTCTGTTTCAACATCACCTCCTTGCTCTTGTACTCTAGCCCCCTATTTATAAAACCGAGGGTACTGTACACTTTATTCACTGCTGTCTTCACCCATCCTGCCTCCTTCACTGATCTGTACATGTATATGTCGGGTGGTTGTGGGGTTGGAGAAGATGACAGTGATAGGGAGGGAGATGAGGATTTTCCAATGGAGACATTGCTAGTTCAGGAGCCAGTGTAGGACAGTGAGTACAGTGATGAAGCTGTGAGTGCATGAGTGCATCTAAGAACATAGGAACAGGAGTAGGCCATTCAGCCCCTTGAGCCTGTTCCACCATTTAATATGATCATGACTAATCTGTGACCTAACTCCATATACCAGCCTTTGACCTGTATCTTTATTCTTTATTCATTTATGGGATGATGGTGTCGCTGGCCAGGCCAGCATTTATTGCCCATCCCTAATTGCCCAGAGGGCAGTTACAAGTCAACCACATTGCTGTGGGTCTGGAATCACATGTAGACCAGACCAGGTGAGGATGGCAGATTTCCTTCCCTAAAGGACATTAGTGAACCAGATGGATTTTTCCAACAATTGACAATGGATTCACGGCCATCATTAGACTGTTAGTTCCAGACATTGATTGAATTCAAATTCCGCTATGTGCCAAGGCAGGATTCGAACCCAGGTCCCCAGAACATTATCTGGGTCTCTGAATTAACAGGCCAGTGATAATACCACTAGGCCATCACCTCCCCTGTATCCTTGAGTAGATTTGCTTAACAAAAATGTATTTACCTCAGTGTAAGCAGTGCAGCCTGACAACTGTGTTCCCCTCTGTGGGAATCTTATCACCTTGTCCTCTGAGAACCCTCACAATAAATGTTATCTTCTGGAATCAGTTTGGGAGAATCCAGGAAGAGCATGCATGCTTTATATGCTGCAATTCAGAACAATGAGTTGCATGTTTATAAATGTGTCTCACAGCGGGGGAATATCCCAAGCTCTTAACAGTGACACTGGAACATGGAAGCTGGAAGAGGCCATTTAGCTCCTTCAGTCAGTTCCAATGATCAGTGAGATCCCGGCTGATCCATGCCGTGATCACATGATCACTGAAGCTCTGTCTCACAATGGACAGATGTTCAGCAGAGATTGGTGCTTGAAGGACAGCATTTCAATTCCAAACTTCTCCCATCCTTTCACTGCAAGAAGAGTTGGTTAATTTCATTTGTTAAGGAAAAGGCCTGGCTGTAATTTTCTAAAACCATTTGGGGTTTGATGGTTCATTCCCAATCTAATGGGTTGAGAGGGTCTTCAGTTCTGTGGGGAAAACGTGGTTCTCTTCAGTCGAGGGAGGCTGAATAGGAAGGTCCAGAGGGGAGGATAAGTTGGGAAGGGTTTCCATAAAGTACTTGAGGAGAAACCAGCCTGGAAAACCAGAGGGACTGAAATTGAAGAGAGTAGCAGAGTGAGAGATGGGGCACTGTCTGAAGCATGGAAGGCTTTTCAATAACTTCCTCTGAAAGGGATTTGGATCAAAGGGGCAAAAACCAGAGAAGGTGGAATGAGTTGGAGATCTCTTTCAAAGAGCCAGTACTGGCACGCCGGACCGAGTGGCCTCCAGTTCTGTATCATTCTAACTGTTGTTGAATAAGCAACATTCAGTAATTATCCAATAGTATTCAGTTTCTACTGAGCCAGTGTCCCAGATCTGTTTATCTATAGTGTTTCTGTTTGAGATGGGTGTCCTGATTGGCTCGGTTTGTGGTGACAATATTTCAGTTAGGTGACAGAAAAGATAAATGGTCATCTTAGTCGATTTTAATAATAACTAGCCTCTCTTGAAGCTTTGTAAAATTCTCCCGAGGAGATTCCATCAGCTCCTTTTTGCTTAGATTTCTTTCTGTTAATATAACGACAGCAGCATATTGACAGCTCCAGGGAGAGCTCCTCAGTGTTTAACAGTATTTAACTTATTTGAAGTTCATCTTAAACCAGTGATAATTCTTTTTGTTTGTCTGTATGTGCACATACGTGTATCTGTGTGTGTGGGTGTTAGTGTGCTTGTGTGGGTATGTGCGTGTTCGAAGGTGTGTCAATGTTTGTGTTTATGCTGTCTGTTGTGTGTCTCTGTGCATGTATGTGTGGTTGTTGTCTGTGTGTGTCTCCATATATATATGTCTGTGTCTGTGTGTGTGTGCGTCTCTGTGCATGTGTGTGTGTGTGCGTGCAAGTGTGTATGTCTGTGTGTGTGTGTGTGTGTGTATGTGTGTGTGAAGGTGTGTCTGTGTTTGTGTGTGTGTGAAGGTGTGTCTGTGTTTGCGTTTGTGTGTGTATATGTGTGAGAAAGTATGTCAGTGTCTGTGTGTGTGTGTGTGAAGGTGTGTCTGTGTTTGTGTGTGTGAAGGTGTGTCCGTGTTTGTGTTTGTGCTGGGAATGAGCAGACATCTGCAGGGTTGAGGAAATGTCTAAAAATGGCAGGTGGCCTCCAATCCAGAAGTCCCACTTCCATTTCTAAACAATCTTGTTTCCACCAATAGGGGAAAGGGAATTGACCATCTCTCACAGTTGAGGGAAATTCAAACTAAGGAGGCCCCTCAGAGCTGAGTTGGAACAAGTCATCACCATAACAAGGGCCTTATTGTGGGAGATGCATCTTTTTAACGTGGCTGTAAAGTCAGAGTAGATCTGTAGAATTGCCAAGCTGTGATGTTCTTTAAATCCTCAGCTGTTTAAAAATTAACAAAAATATTTTGCTTGTGTCAGTAACTGATAAAAACAAAATCTGGTCTAACAGTTACAGCAGTCGATGGTTGATATTACTCCAAGGGCTGTGATTGTTATTTTTGGCTACTTGGCTACTTTCTAAAGCCTATCATTATCTCAGTGGGGTATCCTACATTCACAGCTTGATTGGCAACTCAAAGAGGTGATTTAAGGATTAGCTGTCTTTAACGTGGTGTTATGAATACAAATGTTTGTTTTTATAAGTGTTAAGTACTTGAGGATATTTAAATATTTTGAATCAATATTCCCGGAGAACTGAGGTGGTCTTTTGACCACCTGCACCACCTCTCCCAGAACAAAGATCCCAGTGTTCCAATTACTCAACTCCCAGTCCCTAGTTCAGGAGCATATCACTAGGCCAGCCATGTACCTGTGTGATTGTGTCTTTGCATGCATGTTTTGTGTGTGACCCTGTGTGTGCGTCTGCATTTTTTATGTGTTCTTTTGCCTGTGTATCTCTGTTTTTGTGTCTCTGTCTGTTTCTTTATGTGTCGGTACTTCTGTGTCTGTCTCCCTTTACCTGTGTTCTGTGACCGCGTATATTTCTGTATGTGTGTCTGCAATATCGTGTGTTTGAGTGTTTCTGTGATTGTATGGGTTTGTATTTGTGTCTGTGTGTCTCCGGATCTGTGTTTACCTGTCTCTGTGCCTGTGTTTGTGTCTCTGCATGTTTCTGGGTCTGTTTGTGTGCCTCTGGGACTGTCTATTTATGTCTCTGTCTCAGTCTTTGTATGTCAAAGAAAAAAGAACAAAGAAAATTACAGCACAGGAATAGGCCCTTCAGCCCTCCAAGCCTGCGCCGATCCAGATCCTCTATCTAAACCTGTTGCCTGTTTTCCAAGGATCGGTATCCCTCTGCTCCCTGCCCATTCTGTGTCTGGAGCGTTGTCACCTATGTCTCTGTCTCTATGTTTGTTCTCTGTATGTCTCCGTGCCTGTGTTTGTGTCACTGTATGTCTCTGTGTGCCTGTGTTTCTGTCTCTGTTTTATTGTAAGAAACAAACGTACCCGTGTATCCCAAAGCTACTTGCCACCTTTTCTGGGGTTCTATTCAAAACTATTCAAATCAAAACTACTGAAGCTTTTAAACATATTACCAGCAGCTTTCTTTGTGGAATGAACAATTGATAAAAAAAAAACTCACTACGCAGCACAATCGAGCTAAATGTGAGCTTTAACAGGAAGTATCGATGTACACAGTGCTGTCAGCTTGCCATTAACAGGGTTCCTTTCTAAACACTGTCGCCTGGAAAAGAGAAGGAAGAGATGGGGATCTGATGCAGGTCTGTAAAATGATGAAGAAATTCCAGAACGGAAATCTTTCCACTTGTGGGGGAGACCAGAACTCAGATCATAAATCTCAAATAGTCAATCCTAAATTCAATTGGAAGATCAGAGAGACTAGTTTACTCAGGGAAAAATAAAGTAGAATACTGCAGACGCTGAAGATCTGAAATAAAAGCAGAACATTACTTTGAAACTCAGCAGGTCTGGCAGTATCTGGGGACAGAGGAACAGAGTTAATGTTTCGAGCCTGGTAAGATTTCTTTGGTTCTGAGAAAGTGTCACCGGACCCGAAACGTTAACTCTGATTATTTTCTTCACAGATGCTGCCAGACCTGCTGATCTTTTCCAGCAACTTCTGTTTATATCCTTGATTTACAGCATCCGCAGTTCTTTCAGTTTTTATTTAAGATTCTTTGGAGCAGTTCCAAGGAAGAGTCACCCCAAACTTGGAGTCTTAATTCTGATTACAGAATGTTCCCATCGGCCTGAGGATTGAGAGCAAGAGGACACTGAGTAAAGCCGAGTGGGAAAAGTTGCACTTGGCAGGATGAGAAAAAAAATTTTCAATCAGGGTCTGAAGTGAGCTTCCTGAGGGGGTCAGTCGAAGCTTTCAACAGAAATAAACACCCAAAGACAAAATATTTGCAAAGCTGAGGGAGAGCTGGTTAGCATGTACACAGTGGACAGAGTGGCCTCCTTCTATATGATAGCCAGTCCATGATTCTATAGGGAGTGGTTGGGGTGAACAGTGTAGGTATTTTTACAAGGTAACTGGATAAACACATGAGGGAGAATGGAACAGAAGGAAATGTTGATGGAGTAAGATAAAGGGAGGAATGGGAGGAGGTTTGTGTGGAGCATGCACACTTCCTCAGACTAGATGGGCCGAATGGCCTGTTACTGGAGTGTAAATACTATGGAGAAGCGGATTGCCGGCAGCACTGTATCCCAGACATTAGCTGGTCACAGAATCACAGAATGGCTACAGTGCAAGAGGAGGCCATTTGGCCCATCGTGCCTGCACTGGTTTTATTCCCCAGTGCCAGTCTCCTGCTTTTTCCCCATACCCCTTCACACTGTAGTATTGGTGGTTAATTTCACAGGCATCTGGCAGGCCAATGAACGATCAGGATACCAGGGCAAGAATTCCACTTGGTCCTGTGTGAGCAGCACGGTGGCTCAGTGGTTAGCACTGCTGCTTCACAGCGCCAGGGACCTGGGTTTGATTCCACCCTCAGGGCGACTGTCTGCGTGGAGTTTGCACATTCTCCCCGTGTCTGCGTGTGTTTCCTCCAGGTGCTCCTCCCACAGTCCAAAGATGTGCAGGTTAGGGTGGATTGGCCATGGGAAATGCAGGGTTGCAGGGATAGGGTGGAGGAGGGGGGTGTAAGAGTCTGGGTGGGATGCCCTTCAGAGGGTTAGTGTGGAATCAATGGGCTGAATGGCCTGCTTCCACCCTGGAGGAATTCCACAGGGCTTGGCTGCAGCCCTCATTGGAATGTCAGCATCCCTGACAGTGCAGCATTTCTGAAGAAGGGTCCAGGCTCCTCTGATGCTGCCTGGCCTGCTGTGCTCATCCAGCTCCACACCTTGTTATCTCAGACTCCAGCATCGGCAGTTCCTACTATCTCTTATCAGTGCAGCATGGCCCTTGGTACTGTGCCACAGTATCAGCCATGAATTTCCTGGGCTCGGGTTTCGGTAACAGGCACCTGAACTGTGCCAGAGTTCCAGGCTCCAGGGCTAGAGGATGCTCCCTGCCAATCTGGGCCTGATTATAAATGACAGCAAAGATTGCAATGTAAACTCAGGAGGGATTCTCCAGATGGGGAGCTGCTGTGCTTTTTTTTGTCCTGCTGAACTGTTTGATGGGCTAATTGCTGCTGATGCTCCATTTATTGAGCTGTGCATTCCCGCGTACATTATCTCGCTCCGTCCTGGTTGAGATTTCATGTCTGCAGCCAAGGCACCCTCTGGATTCACCTTGAAGTGTCTGTGGATTGATGCCCAGATCTGGGCAGGGACCAAGCAGATGCCAGGCGTTTTTCTGGTGACCTCGCTCTGAAGGTTGAAAGTTAAAAGCTGAGAAAGATGACGTTGCTTTTCAGTTACAAGCTCATGAACTCCCTCAATAGTCAGGTGAGAGGTGTCTGTGGTAGGACCCTCATTTCAACCCCAACCAATCAGCAACCAGCACATGGATTTATGCAGGCCCTTCAACTCAGTAAAGTGACCCACGGCACTTCGCAAGAGCGGCTATCAAACAAAATGTGGACCAGTCATAGAGTCATACAGAGCCACTTTAAGGAAACAGAGAAATTAGGAGCAGGAGCAGGCTATTCAACCCTTTGATCCTGTTCCACCACTTAACAAGATCATGGCTGATCCTCTAACCCAACGCCATATTCCCGCTTTCTCTCCAAATCCTTTGGTGCCTTTAAAATCTAAAAATGTATCAATCTCTTTCTTGAATGTACTCAGTGATTTGGCCTCCCCAGCCTCCTGTGGTAGAGAATTCCACAGGTTCACTTCCCTCTGAGTGAAGAAATGTTTCCTCATCTCAGTGCTAAATGGTCTACCCCATATCCTGAGACTGTGTACCCTGATTCTGGACTCTGCCACCCAGGGCAAACATCCTCCCTGTATCTAGTCTGTCCAGCCCTGTTACAATTTTATACGCTTCAATCAGATCCCCCTCTCATCCTTCTAAACTTGAATGAATACAGGCCCAGTCAAACCAAACTCTCCTTATGGGACATTTCTGTTATCCCCGTTATCAGCCGCACACTGTCTATGGCAAGAGTATCCGTTCTTTAGGTAAGACCAAAACTGTACATACTTCTCCAAGTATAGCCTGTATAACTGCAGTAAGATATTCCTACGTCTGATCTCAAATGCTCTTGCAATGAAGGCCAATGTACCATTCACCTCCCTAATTACTTGCTGCAACTGCCTATCTGCTGACAGTGCCTGGTGTACAAGGACACCCAGATCCCTCTGTACATCCACACTTCCCAATATGTCACCATTTCGATAATAGTCTGCCTTTCTGTGATTCACACCAGAGTGTATCGCTTCACATTCAGCCACATTGTACTGCATCTGCCATGTCTTTGCCCACTCACTCAACTTATCTCAATTATCCTGAAGCCTCCTTGTATCCTCCACAAAACTCACAACCCTGCCCAGTTTTGTGTACTGATTGATTGACTGATGTCACATGTACCGAGATACAGTGAAAAGTGTTGTTTTGCGTGCTCTACAGACAGATCATACATAGCAAAGTGCATCAGGTAGCAGAACAGAGTGCAGAATATGGTGTATAGAGAAGGTACAGAAAGAGAGATCAGAATTAACATTTGAGAAGTCGGTTCAAATTTCTGTTAACAGCAGGGAAGAGGCTGTTCTTGAATCTGTTTGTATGTGTATTCAAACTTTTATATCTCCTGCCCAACAGAAGAGGGTGGGAGAGAGTATAACCGGGGTGGGAAGGGTCTTTGATTATGTTGGTTGCTTTCCTGAGGCAGCAGGAAGTATAGATGGAGTCAATGGATGGGAGGCTAGTTTGTGTGATGGATTGGGCTGTGTTCATGACTCTCTATAGTTTCTTGTGATCTTGGGAAGAGCAGGTTGCTATGATGCATCCAGATAGGATTCTTTCTGTGGTGCACCTATAAAAATTGGTAAGAGTCTGTGTGGTCATGCCAAATTTCCTTAACCTCCTGAGGAAGTAGAGGTGTTGTTGTGCTTTCCTGACCATCGCATCGACATCACTCTCTCGACGTTCTCCACCTCAGCACCATTGAAGCAGACACCGACCCTCCGCTTCCTGAAGTCAATGACCACCTTCATTTTGCTGTCATTGATGATCCATGCCGCTAAGCACTCTACCTGTTTCCTGTACTCTGTCTCGTCGTTGTTTGAGATCCAACTTAAAACGATGGTGCCATGAACAAACTTGTAAATGGATTTAGGGCGGAATTTGGCCAAATAGTCGTAAAGAATACAGTACGGGACTCAGTATGCAGCCTTATGGGGCTCTGGTGTTGAGGATTATTGTGGAAGAGGTGTTGTTGCCTGTTCATACTGACTGCAGTCTATGGGTCAGAAAGTCAAGGATCAGTTACAGAGGGCGGAGCTGAGAACCAGGTCTCGGAGTTTCAACATGAGTTTGTTTGGAATTATGTTGTTGAAGGCGGAACTGTAGTCAATAACTCGGAGCCTGATGTAGGTGTCCTTGTTATCCAGCTGCTCCAGGGATGAGTGTAGGGCCACTGCTGTGGACCACGAGCATTGGTAGGTGAATTGCAAAGGATCAAAGCAATTTGGTAGGTTGGAGTTGGTGTGATGTCATCAGCAAACTTGGAAATGTTGCATTTGGTTCCCAAATCCAGGCATTGTTATATATTGGGAATAGCTGGGGGCCAAGCACTGATTTCTGGGGTATTCCAGTAGTCACTGCCTGTCTCTAGAAAAAGACCCATTTATTCCTACCCTCTCTTTCCTGTCTGTCATCAATTCTCAATTAATGCCGATATATTAGTCTCAATCCCATGTACTTTAACTTTTCCCACTAACCTCCTACTGGGACCTTATCAAAAATTTTCTGAAAATCCAAATACAGCCCATCCACTGGTTCTCCCTTATCTAATCTACTAGTTACATCCTTACAAAGTAGATTTGTTAAGCATGTTTGTGTTTCATAAATCTGCACTGCCTTTTGACCAATCCTAATAATGTTTTCCAAATCTGCTGTCATCTTTTATAATAGACTTATGCGTGTTCCCCATTACTGATGTGAGGCTAACTGGTCTGTAATTCTCTGTTTTTCTCTCTCTCTTTTTAAATAATTTGCCACCCTTCAATCTGTAGGAACTGCTCCAGAATCAATCTTTAGAATTTTGAAAGAGGACTAGTAATGTATCCAATATTTCCACTTCTTTTCATACTTTGGGATGTAGATTATCAGGTCCTTGTGACCTGTCAGCCCTTATACCCATTAATTTCCCCAGTACCATTTTTAAAATAATGCTGATTTCCTTCAATTACAATCTCTCACTAGACCCTTGATTCCCTAATATTCCTGGGAAAATATTTGTGCCCCCTTTTTGAAGGCAGAACCAAGATATATATTCAATTCTTCTGCCATTTCTTTGTTGACCATTATACTTTCACCAACTTCTGACTGTAAGGATTTTGTCTTCACTAATCTTTTTCTCTTCTCATGATTAAAAACTCAGTTTCCATGTTCCCTTCAAATTTACTCTCATAATCTATTTCTCCCCTCGATCAAACTTTTTGTCCTCTTTTGCTGAATTCTAAAATGCTCCCAGTCCACAGGTTTGCTGCTTTTTCTGGCAACTTTGTATGTCTCCTCTTCAGGGCTAATACTAACCTTAATTTCTTTTGGAAGCTGCATTGGAGACACCTTACCTCTATTATTTTTGTGCCAGACAGGAATGAATAACTGTTGTAATTCATGCACATGTTCCTAAATATCAAACATTACTTATCCACTGTTAACCCCTTTAGTAAGATTCATAATTAATCCTTGCCACTCCATGCCTCACACCTTCAGAGTTCCCTTTATTTAGATTCAGGACCCTAGTTTCAGATTCAGCAACTTCACGCTCTATGTAATGAAGAATTCTATCATATTATGATTGCTATCCCCCAAGGAACCCTGCACAACAAGATTGTTAATTAATCCTTTCTCACTGCACAGTACCCAGTCTAGAATAACCTGTTCTCTGGTTGGTTCCTCAACATATTGGTCTAAAGCTTCCTCCACAATATCATCACAAGTTTTCTTTGACTGCCACACAAAGACAAAGACAGTCTTCTTCCTTTTTTTTATATAAACAAAACCACAAATGCATCTAATGTTTGCTTACAGCAATAATCGGGTGCTTCGTATTGAATTTCTGCCTCTCTATGTTAACGCTACTAGGGAAAGAGAGAGAATCTGTGTATGTGTCCATGTGTGCATGTGTATCTGTGCACGTCTGCTTGTCTGTGTGTCTGTTCATAAGTGTATATCTATCCACTTATCTGTACATGTGGGTGTGTGTATCTGTCTATTTGTGTGTATCTGTTTATGTGTGTGTGCGCCTGTTTGTGTGTGTCTATATGTCTATCTGTGTGTGTGTGTGTGTGTGTGTATGTGTATCTGTCTGTGTGTGTGTATCTGTTTCTCCATGTGTGTCTGTGCATGTGTGTGTGTCTGTTGGTTTGTATATCTGTTTGCATCTGTACGTGTGTGCATGTGTATCTGTCTGTCTATGTGTGTCTGTTTCTCTTTGTGTGTGTATCTGTCTGTTTCTGTATGTGTGTGTTTGTGTGTATTTGTGGGTGTGTGCATGTGCGTGCGTGTATGTGTGTGTCTGTGTGTTTGTGTGCGAATGTCTGTTTGTGTGGCTGTGCGTGTGTGTGCGTGTGTCTGTTTGTATCCTGTGGGTGTGTGTGTGTCTGTCTCTTTGTGTGTGTGTGTGTCTGTCTGTCTGTGTGTGTTGGTTTGTATCTGTCTGTTTGTGTGCGTGTGAGGAACAGTAAGAAGTGACTAACTGTATAAAATCTCAGTACAATGCTCACACATTCACACTCTAAACCTTCTGAAGAGTACAGCTGGTCAACTGGAGACAGCAGAGAATGTCTTCAGGCTTTGAGAATGTGCAATTTGCCTCAGTGATAAGTGTGTAATCTATGTGCTGACACACCATCCCAGTGTTTTCATTACACTGACACGTGACAGTACCCGTGTTACACCGAGGCCTGAGGGGAGGGGACCACAGGCCAGCAACACCTCGCAGGTGACTGGGAGACGGCGGTGGGGGTGGGGGTGTAGGGAATGTTACGATCCCCAGATACAGCACCCAGAGCAGCTCTCACTTCTACCTACTCTGAACCCTCAATCCACTAAAACCCATGGCCACAGGAACCTGTTCGATAGTCTCCCAAGCTTGGTCACAAGCAAGCTGCTCTCCTCTCTAGAAAGGACGCCTGGTGGAGAAGAGAGAAGACAAGGGGATGTTATGGCTGATGGGGCCGCAGGAGAGACCCAAACAGACTTTCATAAGAAGAACAGTGTCACTGGCAACAGAAAAATAAATGAAATAAGTGAGGATAAATTGAAAGGAAACGGAGTACCGTGGAATCAAACCCCGCGCTGTCAGGTGCAGAGAGAGCGTGTCGAGTGTCTGATGACGGATTCAGCTTACCTATCATATGGTTGGCCACGTGAACCTGGATGTCCCACTCGCACTGAAAGATCATCTGACATTTGATGCACTGGTACGTTCTCTTCTTTGGATGGGAAAGGGAGCGGGAGGAAGAAAAGCAGAAATATCAAACTGGGGCTCGGTGTGGGAAATGATAAAGCATTGTTTCAGCAGTTGAAAAAAGAAATTGCAACAGCTATCACAAATCTGTCAATACAAACCAAGCAAGGCATGCCGCTTGGGAGAGACGAGATCAGCATTGAGAAGATTTTTATGGATGGAGCTGGCATAGAGGTGTTGGGCCCAATAGCCTGTGCTGGACATCCTATGTCACTAATCTCAAAAGACCAAGCTGCCTTCAAGTGTAAAATTTGTTTATAAGGAATCCATGATACTTGTCTAAACCCAACCCAAACATGGTGGATGGCACGGTGGCTCAGTGGTTAGCACTGCTGCCTCACAGCACCAGGGGACCCAGGTTTGATTACAGCTGCGGGTGACTGTCTGTATAGAGTTTGCACATTCTCCCTGTGTCTATGCAGGTTTCCTCCCACAGCCCAAAGACTTGCAGGTTAGATGGTTAGCCATGGCAAAAACCCCATGTGGAGTGGAATGATGGGATGGGCCTGGGTGGGATGCTCTTTGGTGGGCTGGCGCAGACATGATGGGTTGAATGGCCTCTTTCTGCACTGTAGGAATTCTACAACCAGTGACGTGAGCAGCAGGCCAGTTGGTAATATTCTCTAGGTTCAAGTCCCAATCTTATTGAAACAAGCTGGATGGGCCAAATGGCCTACTGCTGCTCCTATTTCTCATGTTCTCCTGCCGACTGCTGTTCAAGCCCTTGGTGAAACCTAATGTTACCAATGCACGCTGGGATCGGGACTCAGTCTCGTATGAAAGTAAAACAGGGCCTCGTCCTGGTGGTGAGGGATGGGGAGGATTTAAAATTGAAACATTACTTGGATGTCGGCAAGGCCGCTATTTATTGGCTGAGTCTAGTCATGCCAACAAGGATCATCATGATCTGCTGGTTGTGGGTTTGATCCAATTCCAGAGTGCAATTCAGATTTCTTTAAAGATTCTTTCATGGGATGTGAGCATTGCTTGCAAACATCAGCAGTTTCCCTTTAAATTCCACAATCTGCCATGGTTAGATTTGACCACATGTTCCCTGCAGCATTAACCAGGGTCTGTGGCTTGGTAACCATACCACTACCATCGGCTCCCCGCTTAAATCTACAATGTTGGTGTGGGACTGAACAAACAAACCAGGTATAGATAGCAGCTTTTCTGTGCCTGATACACTGGTTGGAATTTCAGCATTATGGTAAACTGCTAGTTTAGCAATAACCCCTCCCAAGACTTGAATTCAAATCTCACCATAGAAGCTGGGGGATCTTCAGTTCAAATCAATGCATTAAATGTGCATTAAAGTAGTCTTCACATTAGCAGAAATCATGAAATCTGAAGAAGGGTCTAGGCCCGAAACGTCAGCCTTCCTGCACCTCTGATGCTGCTTGGCCTGCTGTGTTCATCCAGCTCTACACCTTGTTATCATGAAATCACTGTTTTGTTTCACCTATTCTCATCAGAGATACCCTTCATAGGTGTAAATCCACCATCCTTTCCCAATCTGGCCTACATGTAACTCCAGACCCTAAGCAACGTGGCTGCCTCTTTAAAATGAGGTGCAAATGAAACAAGGGTGATGTGAGGAAAATCTTTCTCACTCAGTGAGTAGTTCGGGTCTGGAATGCACTGCCTGGAAATATGAAGGCAGGTTAAATTGAGGCATTCAAGAGGGGTTTTGGGTGGTTATTTGGGTAGAAATGGTGTGCAGGGAGATGGGGCAAAGGCAGGAGATTGGTACTAGGGGATAGAACCAGTGCAGACATGATGGGCTAAATGGCCCCCTTCTGTGCTGTCACAATTCTGTGATATTGTGAAGTGACCCAGCAGCCACTCGGTCATACCCACACCCTATGGAACACCAGACAAACTGTAGCAGTTCAAGAAGGCAGCTCATCACCACCTTCTCAAGGGTAGTAAGTACTGACCCGGCCACCCACATCCCAGGAAGGAAATTTTAAAAAGCTTTTAATTCTGGCTGAGATTTTTTTTTTGCCTCAGCTGAAATCAAGGCGTCATGATGCAATTTGAACCAAGGCTCCCTGGATTACTAGCCCAGTTCAGAGGAAGGGTCATGAAACGTTAGCTCTGATTTCTCTTCACAGATGCTGCCAGACCTGCTGAGCTTTTCCAGCAACTTCTGTTTTTGTTCCTGATTTACAGCATCCACAGTTCTTTCGGTTTTTTATTTACCCAGCCCAGCAACACAGTCTACACCAGTGCATTGCCCGTTCCATCTGAGAGAATGGTCATAATAATAATAACATTCTCTGGTGTTTGTACAGGCCCCATAGACATCAGCAGGAAGCTGTGGATTAACAACCAGTCAGTTGGCATCTGGGAAGAGGAAACAGTTGTAGTCATAGAGTCATGGACTCATACAGCACAGAAAGAGACCCTTCAGTCCAACCAGTCCATGCTGACCATAATCCCAAGCCAAACTAGTCACACTTACCTGCCCTTGGCCCATATCCCTCCAAACATTTCTTATTCATGTTCTTATCCAAATGTCTATTAAACGTTGTAACTGTACCCATGTCCACTTCTTTGGAAGTTCATTCCACACACGAACCACTCTCTGTGTAAAATAATTGCCCGTCGTGTCTTTTTTAAATCTTTCTCCTCTCACTTTTAAAATATGCCCACTAGCCTTGAAATCGCCCACCTTGGAGAAAAGACACCAGTCAATCACCTTATCTATACCACTCATGATTTTATAAACCTCTATAAGGTCAGCCCTCAACCTCCTAAGCTCTAGGGAACAAAGTCCCAGCCTATCCAGCCTCTCCTTATAACTCAAACCCTCCATTCCCTGCAACATCCTGGTAAATCTCTTCTGAACCCTCTCCAGTTTAATCATATCCTTCCTATAACAGGGGGACCAGAACTGTGCACAGTATTCCAGAAGTGTCGCCTACATTCTGTATGACCTCAACATGGCACCCCAACTCCAATATTCAAAGATATGAGCAATGAAGGCAAGTGTGCTAAACGACTTCTTAACCACCCTGTCTACCTGGGCTGACTATGATGTTGTGTATATGTTATCTGACTCTTTTATAATCACCTTCCATTCCAAAGAAACATATAAAATAGGAACAGGAGTAGGCCATTCAGCCTTTCGAGCCTGCTCTGCCATTTAATATGACCATTGCTGATCACCCAACTCCGACTCTGTTCCCACTTTCTCTCCCATACCCCTTTGATCCCTTTAGCCCTAAGAACTATATCTAACTTCTTCCTGAAAACATTCAATGTTTTGGCTTCAACCGCTTTCTGTGACAGAGAATTCCACAGGCTCCCCACTCTCTGGGTGAAGACATTTCTCCTCATCTCAGTCTTAAATGGCCCACTCTGTATCCATAAGACTGTGACCCCCCCCGCCGGTTCTCAACTCCCTCGTCATCGGGAACATCCTTCCTGTGTTTACCCTGTCTAGTCCTGTTAGAAACGTACAGATTTCTATAAAACCCTTCCTTATCCTTCTAAACTCCAGTGAGTATAATCCTGACTGATCCAGTCCCTCTTCAAACATCATTCCTGCCATCCCAAGAATCAGTCTGGGCTAAACCTTTGTTGCACTCCTTCCATTGCCAGATTCCACTGTATCTGAAACCGAAAAGGATTTTATTTTTAAAAATTATTAGTCTAACTTTCCTCAGGCAAGGCATAGAGGAAAGCTTGTTAAGATTCAGAGGAACACAGTCCCTCCACCACAAAATTGTTAAAAATGTAACGTCTCACACTGGTGTGTTTTCAGTCGAATTCTACAAAATGGATCTTGCTCTGCGCACCCAGTTTCCATTTGGTGCAATCCAGCACATTTTGCACAGAACTCGCTCGTAAAGTCAGACAGGAAGATATTCACGGCTTGGCACCTGAGCAAACATTAACTGTGCCTCAGTGCCAGACATCTCTTTGCACATTACAGAGAGGTTTCTGTCCTGCTTACACAACCTGTTTATCACCTCGCCACTAAACTTATCACCAGAAACTCAACTTGGCAAGTCTGACGGAATTCAAAATTAAACATTCCATTCCTATTTCTCCCTCACCTTCCCCCCTCTCACCCACCACCCACCAAACCCACCCCATACAAAACTAACCTCCCCAACCCCCACCAGGCTCCCAGGGTAAATGAGCAATGAGACACGGAATCCAGACTGAACAAAACAACAGTCTCTTCTCAGTCAGACCCACTGCCCTACTCACCAACCCCTCAACCCAAAACACACACACACACACACTCACACACACACACACACACACACACACACTTCAGACTATCCGTCCCTCCCTCTCACATTGGATCACCTCTCATGTTCCAGACCTGGCACCAACAACTTGGATTTACCTAGCACAGTTTAGCTAGTTCTGGTCGCCCTTTTATAGGAAGGATGTTGTTAAACTTGAGAGAGTGCACAGAAAAGATTTACAAGGACGTTGCTGGGTCTGGAGGGTTTCAGCGAGAAGGAGAGGCTGAGGGGTGATCTTATAGAGGTTTAATAAATGTTGAGGAGCATGGATAGGGTGAACAGCCAAGGTCATTTCCCCAGGTAAGTTCTGAGGAAGGGTCACTCAACCTGAAACAATAACTTTGATTTCTCTCCACTGATGCTCCCAGACCTGTGGAGCTTTTCCAGCAATTTCTGTCTATGATTCTGATTTATAGCATCTGCAGTTCTTTTTGTTTTGGTTTTTCCTAAGATGGGGAAGTCCAAAACTAGAGGGGCTTAGGTTTAAGGTGAGAAGGGTAAGATTTAAAAGGGACCTGAGGGGTAACTTTTACATACAGGGGGTGATGCATGTATGGAATGAGCTGCCAGAGGAAGTGTTGCAGTCTGGTACAATTACAACATTTAAGAGGCATCTGGATGGGTATATGAATAGGAAGGGTTTAGAGGGAAATGGGCCAAATGCTGGCAAATGGGACTAGGTCAGATTGGGATGTGTGGTTGGGATGGGCGAGTTAGACTGAATGGGCTGTTTCCATGCTGTATAACTCTGTGACTCTAGCACTGATGGAACTTTGACACTGTGCGACATTACAACAATGTAATTGAAGCTGCTGTCAAGGTGGGTTCTAAACGGTGTCTCAAAGTATGAGTTTAAGAGCAGGAATCTCTTCAAGGTTCAAGGCACAGCTGCCAATAGAGGGACAATGGAAATTGGGGAAAGTTATGAGGGCTGGAATGCAGCCGGGCCAATGTTCCAGAGGCCTGCGACTTTGGAATTGTACCAAAGCCTGTCAGATTCTGGCTGGGTCTTGACAGGGCAGATGCTGGGGGAGAATGTTTCCCCCTTGTGGGAAATTCTACACCCAGGGGGCACAGTTTACAAATTCGGGATCCTCCAGTTACATCAAAGATGGGGAGGAATTTCATCTCTCAGGGGACCATTAGTGCCTGAGTTCTCTTGTCCAGAGAGTAGTGGAGGCTGGGATGCTCAATGTCATCAAGGCTGAGTTAGACAGAGATTGACAAGGAGGTGAAGGACTCCTGGTGTCAGCTGGGAAATTATAGGAAAGCCCATTGTCTGCAAGCAACAACAGCATGACATGTACATTGTATTGGTACAGGTCATCTTCTATTTAGGAGTGATCTACTCATCGATTATTTACAGTACAAGAGGAGGCTATTCAGTCCATCATGTCTATACCGTTCAACGAAGAGCTGAATGCAATAATCCCATATTCCAGCTCTTCGCCCATTGCCCTGGAGGATAGGGTAAGCGAGTGACTATCTGAATATGGATAACTCCCCGGGCTGTGAGCACATTTTGTCTGGAGTTCGTTTGCGAGTCGATTTGTACGCAAGTCACGGCATCATAACAAAGCAGTACGTAGTTACGGGAAATATTTATATGCTGGGGCTTTAAAATTACAACCATTTGTAGGATCGTGTTCGTCAGTAGGACATTTATAAATCGGGAACCCCCCGTTAATTTTAAATGTTATGACAGTTTCTCACTGAACCCGCCCTCTCAGACAGTGAGTTCCAGACTCTCACCACCCTCTGAGTAAAAAAAATTCTCCTCAACTCTCCTCATAGCATCCTAACTCTTCCCTTAAATCTATATGCCCCTCCCCCCCACCCCCATAGGTTATTCTTCCCTCTATTAATGGAGAAAGTGCCTTTCTTTCCACCCTATCTATATCCTTCATACTCTAATACAACTCTTGCCGTGCCAAGGAAAATAACACCAGCCCTATTCAACCTTTCCGTTTTTGCTCAGACCTTCCAGCCCAAGCAGTGTCTCCTGTGCACCCTCTCTTATGTAATTGCATCCTTCCTATAATGTCATCAGAACTGCACATCCAGTTGAGGCCCAGCCAGTATTTTATACAGTTCCAAGTAACCTCCTTGTTGTTGTATTCTGTTGCTTGGCTTATAAGGACAAGTACCCCACATGGCTTCTTAACCACCTTAACCTACTATCTTCAGGGAGATCTGTGGACATACACACCAAGATCTCCCCAAGGTCCTACCCATTCCCCTTGCCTTGTTAATCTTCCCCCCAAGTGCAGCATCTCACTTTTTCCAAGTGAACTTCGATTTGTGACTGTCATCAAAACAAAAGACTGTCACTGAGATGGGCCTGTGCTTGTGAACATCTCCTGGAGGTAATTTGAAACCCTGCCAGGGTTTTACCAAACCCCACTTTTACACTTCAGCCTCCTGTTGGAGCTGCCCAGTATTTTATAGAATTCTTTCCAGTAGGTGAGAGATGGAGGTACAAGAAACTTGAAACGCAGTGAATAGAGTCATAGAGTCATTCAGCACTGAAAGATACCTTTCAGACCAACTTGTCCATGTTGACCAGACATCCCAATCTGACCTAGTCCCATTGGGCTAGGGACTGACAAGTGGCAAGTGACATTCGTGCCACACAAGTGCCAGGCTATGATCATCACCAATAAGAGACAATCTAACCACCACCCCTTGACATTCAATGATGTTACCATCACTGAATCCCCCACTATCAACATCCTGGGGGTTGCCATTGACCAGAAACTAAGCTGGACACACCACATTAACAGAGTGGCTACAAGAGCAGGCCAGAAGCGAGGAATCCTGCAGCGAGGAACTCACCTCCTGACTCCCCAAAGCCTGTCCACCATCTACAAGGCACAAGTCAGGAGTGTGATGGAATACTCCCCACTTGCCTGGATGGGTGCAGCCCCAACAACACTCAAGAAGCTTGACACCATCCAGGACAAAGCAGCCGCTTGATTGGCACCACATCCAAAAGCATTCACTCCCTCCACCACCGACGCTCAGTAGCAGCAGTGTGTACTATCTACAAGATGCACTGCAGAAATTCATCAAAGATCCTCAGACAGCACCTTCCAAACCCACAACCACGTCCATCTAGAAGGACAAGGGCAGCAGATACATGGGAACACCACCCCCTGCAAGTTCCCCTCTGAGCCACTCACCATCCTGACTTGGAAATATATCGCCGTTCCTTCACCGTCGCTGGGTCAAAATCCTGGAATTCCCTCCCTAAGGGCATTGTGGTTCAACCTACAGCAGGTGGACTGCAGTGGTTCAAGAAGGCAGCTCACCCCCACCTTCTCAAGGGGGCAACTAGGAACGGGCAATAAATGCTGGGCCCAGCCAATGACGCTCACATCCCACAAATGAATAGAAAAAATGATTTGCCAGCATTTGGTCCACATCCTCTAAACGCTTCCTATTGAATGACAGAAGAGGCTAAGGCTCGTTTCTGTAGGAAACAGGTCCAGTTGTGAGCTACTTGCGGTCTTTAACACTATGAAAGGTTCGATGGGGTTAATGGGAACATAGGGGCACAAGAGGAGAAGTAGGCCATTCAGCTCCTGAAGCCTATCCTATCATTCTCAATTGTGGTTCATCATCTACCTCAATGTCATATCCGCCCACTATCTCCCAAGTCCCTTTGATGCCTTTAGAATCCAGAAATCTAATGAAGACTGATGCTTTCTGACTCAGCCTTCTAGGGCAGAGAATTTCAAAGATTCACCTCCCTCTGAGTGAGGAAATTCCTCCCCATCTCAGTCATTCAAATGTAAAAACAAGGAACAAGAGTAGGCCACTCAGTCCCACCAGCCTGGCCCACGATTCAATCAGATCATGGCTAATCTGATTTTAACCTCAACTCCAAATTCCTTCATATCCGGATAATTTTTTGTCCCTTGGGAATCAAGAATCTATCTCCCTTTGCTGCTGAAATATTTAAAGATTCTGCATCACTGCCTTTTGAGGAAGCGAAAGGCAGAGGAAGCGAATACTAAATCCTCACAGCCCTCTGACAGGAAAAAATGTTTCCTCATCTCTGTTTTAAACAAGCAAATCCTTATTTTTAATCAGTGACCCCTAGTTCTAGATTCTACCAGAACAGGAAACATCCTCTCCACATCCCAAGAGAGTTGGGGGAGGGGGATTTCAGGAAATACTGCCACAGGGAGTGGGCGGAGAGTGGGGGACTCACTCCCACAGGGACTGGGGAGGGGGGAATGTGGGGCTCACTCCCACACGGAGTGGGGGAGAATGTGAGACTCACTCCCACAGGGAGTGATTGATGTTTTTAAGAGAAGCTGAATAAAACATGAAGCCAAAAGGTGTAGGATGCATTGATGAGGAGGCCTGGCTTCAGGATCCACCTGCTCTAGAGAGTTATTGTAACATCTTTGCAGAGGGTGATGAAAAACCATTGATATTAATGAAGTAGGAGGTGACTCAGGTGGCACGTGAAGGCCAGTATAATGCAGATGAGCCAAATGGCCTGCTTTGGGTAACTGCTTCCTGATTTCTGAAGGTTGGCTCTGACAATCCGCCTTGTTATTTGGGTGTGATTAATATTCATTGCTCTGTTCACACAATCTCTGAACTGTTATGGAACGAAAGGAGGCCATTTGGCCCATTGTGCCTGCATTGGCTCTATCCCCCAGTGCCAATCTCCTGACTTTTCCCCTCTCACTGCACATCATTTCCATCCAAATAACCATCCAATGCCCCTCTCGAATGCCTCAACTGAACCTGCCTCCACCATATTTGCAGGCAGCGCATTCCAGACCCTAACAACTCGCTGGGTGACAAAGATTTCTCTCCATCGCCTTTGCTTACATTACTTTAAATCTGTGTCCCTCTCGTTCTTGTTCCTTTTACGAGCGGGAGCAGCTTCTCCCTACGACTATCCAGCCCACTCATGATTTTGAAACCGTCTATCTGATCTCCTCTCCAGCCTTCCCCTCTCCAAGGAGAACTGTCCCAGGATAAACTGTTAAATTAAATTAAACACAGTCAGACTCTCAGTAAGCGAACTGACTCAAATATGAATACCCAAGAACCTTGCCCACATCGAGCCTCATCGAGTACCTGCCCGTGATCTGACTGAGTGCATGTTGCTTTAAGTGAGAGAGTGTGTGTGAGAGTGTGTGTGTGTGTGTGTGAGAGAGAGAGTGACAGTCAGCCTGGGGATATGAACTCTCCGCCATCTGGCTCAGAGACTGACCAGCTACTGCCTATGCTTCGAAGGTGCCCCCAAATGATACATTTCTAATGAAGATGTCGTCCAGTCTCATTACAAATTCAAATCAACTCTTCACTCTTCCAATTAGGAAATCAAGTGCTCCTCTCTAATCATGAATGCACCAGACTGACTGATGACTGAAGCGATGTACCAGGAGGCTACATCTTGCCAAGTGCAGTATGTGACGCTTCAGCCCAGCACAATGCTCTGACAGCTAAAGCCCAGAGGCATGTTGGACACAGTCCGCACGTCAAGGCATTGCGCGGCGACTGAGGATGGCCTGCATTTATGTAGCGCCCGCGCCGGAGCACAACCACCTCAGGACGCTAATTTTTGGTGGGGGGGGCGGAGTTGCTGCTTGAACCGAGCTGCCTGAAGCAGTATCTGAACAGGCCACGGTGCTAGACACAGGTTTCAGAGACCTTGCAGGAGGAGAGAGATTTTGAAGAGGTCTGGGGGGCTCAAGATGGAACAATCAATGAGGGACAGAAAACAGGAAGAGATCATAGAGTCGTAGAGAACAGAAACCGACCCTTCGGTCCAACCAGTCCATGCCAACCATAATCCCAAACTAAATTGTCCCACCTACCTGCTCTTGGCCCATATCCCTCCAAACCTATCCTATTCATGTACTTATCTAAATGTCTTTTAAAAGTTCTAACTGTATCTGCATCCACCACTCCCTCTGGAAGTTCGTTCATTCCGCTGTCTGTTCAAAAGTTGCCCCTCACGTCTTTTTTAAATCTTTCTCCTCTCACCTTAAAAATATGGCCCCGAGTTTAAAATCCCCCACCCTAGGGAAAAGACACCTTATCTATACCCCTTATGATTTTATAAACCTCTATAAGGTCAGCCCTCAGCCTCCTATGCTCCAGTGAAAAAAGTCCCAGCCTATCGCAGCCTCTCCTTATAACTCGGAATTGGAGAACTTCTTGATTTTTGTTGTGCATGTACAAGACATTGGTAAGGCCACATTTGGAACACTGCGTGCAATTCTGGTCTCCCTTCTGTAGGAAGGATGTTGTTAAACTTGAGGGGGGGTGCGCAGAAAAGATTTACAAGGATGTTGCCAGGACTGAAAGGTTTGAGCTAAAGGGAGAGGCTGAATAGGCTAGGGCTATTCTCCTTGGAGCGTCAGAGGCTGAGGGGCCACCTTACAGAGGTTTATAAAATCATGAGGGGCACGGACAGGGTGAATAGACATGATCCTTTTTGTAAGGCAGGGGAGTCCGAAACTACAGGGCACAGATTGAAGTTGAGAGGGAAAAGATTTAAAAAGGACCTGAGGAATAACTTTTTCACACAGAGGGTGGTGCGTGTATGGAATGCGCTGCCAGAGGAAGTGGAGGAGGTTGGTACAATTACAACATTTAAAAGGCACCTGGATGGGTACATGAATAGGAAGGGTTTAGGGGGATATGGCCAAATGCTGGCAAATGGGACTTGATTAATTTAGGATATCTGGTCAGCATGGACGAGTTGGACCGAAGGGCCTGTTTCTGTGCTGTACATCTCTGTGACTCTATAGCCTTCATCACCATCTACAGGAAGACAATTCCAGACCCTTAGGAACTGCTGACAGAAAAACATCCTCCTCACCTCAGCCTTACTTGGGAGGCCCGATATTTTCAAACTGCTCTTCTTCCCAAACCACATATTTCCCAGAATTCCATTCCACAGGAAATGACCTTCTTGTCTCATAACCCTACATTGATCAGGGATTCAAAGTCAATAAGCTTGAAATGAATATTTCCAAATCCTGCAGCCTCACAACATAAGGATGAAATGTTGTGCCCCAATTATTTCTCTCATTTTTGAAAAAAAAATTTCATGTCACATGGGCATCACTGGCATTCAATACCCATCCCCAATTGCCCTTGTACTCAGTGGCTCACTTGGCCAATCTCTCCTTATGGGACAGTCCTGCCATCCGTAGTATCAACCCCGTGAACCTCCGCTGCACTCCCTCGATGGCAAGTATATCCTTTCTTAGGTAGGGAGACCAAAACAGCACACAATACTCCAGGTGTGGTCTCACTAAGACCCTGCTGTTGTACTTGACTCCTCTTGCAACAAAGGCCGATATACCACTTGCCTTCCTAACTGCTTGCTGCACCTGCCTGCCTACTCTCATTGACTGGTGTCTGACCCTGGCTAGCCCCATCCATCATCCTGCTTCAAGTCTGAACTCAACCGATCAAAGGTCTCAGGGAGCTCTGTAATCCCTTAACCTAGAGAGCAGTGGATGATAATCAGCCATTGGGTGTGTGGGCAGTAGGGAACTCAGTTTAGGGAGGTGTTATTGGACATTGGTATGGAGTGAAATACAGCATTCTGAGCAACCAGGTGCTGTCTTACTATGATACATCCTTGCTGCAATGATCTTTTTTTGTGATTCTCATTATGTTTTTAGGCCAGAATGACTTTATTAAGAAATCAATTTACAGTTCAGAAGCGTGTAATCGAATGACACTGTGAGGAGGCGAAAGGAAACAGAACTGAAGTTGGCTTTGAAACCTTGATGTCTTGATTTTACAATTAAACCTCAGTTTCAAACTCAAAAGCATTACATGTCGAAAGCAGGACTGTGAAACAATTTACATCAGATAATACATTCTCACAGCACAGGAGGAGGGAGGAACGTGTGAAGTCAGGCTCTGAGTGGAGCTCAGCTCTTCATTTTCATATTCATTCGCACTTTTTCTCATTTCCAAACAAGTGTGTTTCTAGAGGCTAGCCAGCAGAGCAAACCTCAGCTGAATATTTTGCCCTCTGTGGCTATTGAGACATGCTCTCCAGCTGCCTCATTAACTCAGTCCAGGTCAACAGCAAACCCTGGAACACCAAAGCATCGCCCTCTCCAAGGCAATTAGGGATGAGAAACAAATGGTGGACCAGCCTTTCACACCCACCTCGAGTAAAGACAAAAGCCTATAATTCTCATCCTTATTCCAGAACCGGAGGAGGTCGGGGGGTCACGGTCTAAGGATACAGGGTGGGCCATTTAGGACTGAGATGAGGAGAAATGTCTTCACCCAGAGAGTGGGGAGCCTGTGGAATTCACTCCCTCAGAAAGTGGTTGTGGCCAAAACATTGAATGTTTTCAAGGAGAAGGTAGCTATAGTTCTTAGGGATTAAAGGGTATGGGGGAGAAAGTGGGAACAGGGCACTGAATTTGAAGTGGAGCCATGATCATACTGAATGGTAGAGCAGTCACAAACGGCCAAATGGCCTACTCCTGCTCCTAAGTTTCTGTTTCATTGATCCCTTTGGCGATCCACTAGTTACATCTTGCCAACTTGAAAATGACCTATTTATGCCCACTCCCTCCTCTCTGTTCATTAGCCACTCCTCTCTCTGCTAACATGTTGGCTCCTACACCATGAGTAGAAACCAACAAGAGTGGCATGATGGCTCAGTGGTTAGCACTACTGTCTCACAGCACCAGGTACCCGCGTTCGATTCCACCCTCAGACGACTGTCTGTGTGGAGTTTGCACATTCTCTCCGTTGGGTTTCCTCCGGCTGCTCCGGTTTCCTCCCACAGTCCAAAGATGTGCAGGTTAAGTGGATTAGCCATGTTAAATAGCCTATAGTGTCCAGTGATATGTAGGCTAGGTTGGTTAGCCATGAGAAATACAGGGATTGGGTAGGGGAGTGGGATGCTCTCTTTGGAGGGTCAGTGCGGACTCGATGACCAAACGACCTATTTCTGCACTGTAGGGATTCTATCTCCAAAGCTGGCCTCTTGAACATCCCAATTTCAATTGCTCCACCATTGGTGGCCATGCCTGGGTCCGAGGCTCTAGAATCCTTCCCTAAAGTTCTCCTGCTCCTATCAGCCCCTCCCTCACTTCATTCACCAACCACCTGACCCAAACATCTCCTGGCATTGCACATGTCAGGGTTTGTGCTAATGATCCTCCTCTGAAGCCACGGAGTAGTTGGAAGGCATCCTATGAAGACACAAAGGAGGGGGGAGAATGACAGTGTACCTATGATGGGATGAATGGCCTCTTTCTGCGCTGTAACTTTCCTAAGGTCCTATGGTTCTAAAGGAAGATGCTGTGGGAGAAGCAGATGCGGGGACAAGAGATGGACAGGAAGAAAGAGGGGAAGTATAGGAGGAGGAAGGGGAGAAGAAGAGGAGGGAGAGAAAAAGGGCTAACTGGAGAGAGGAAAGGAAATGAAGAGAAAGGGAAAAAGAAAAGGGAGATCAGGAGGGGGTTTTATGAGATGTGGGCGTCACCAGCTGGGCCAGCTTTTATTTGTCCCTTGAGAAGGGGTGGTGAGCTACCTCTTAAGCCGCTGCAGTCTATGTGCTATGGGTTGACCCACAATGCCCTGAGGAAGGGAATTCCAGGATTTTAACCCAGCGACAGTGAATGAACGGCGATACATTTCCAAGTCAGGATGGTGAGTGGCTTGGAGGGGAACTTTCAGGGGGTGGTGTTCCCATGTATCTGCTGCCCTTGTCCTTCTAGATGAAAGTGGTCAACGGTGTGGAAGATGCTGTCTGAGGATCTTTGGTGAATTTCTGCAGTGCATCTTGTAGATAGTACACACTGCTGCTACTGAGCATCAGTGGTAGAAGGATTGTGGATGTGATGCCAACCAAGTAAGCTGCTTTGTCCTGGCACCACATCCATAAACACAGGCAGATGAGGAGGTGATGACTTAGTGGAATTATCAGTAGAATATTAATGATAATGTTGGGGGACACAGGTTCAAATCATGCCATTGCAGATGGTGGAATTTCAATTTAATAAATATCTGAAATTAAGAGTCTAATGATGACCATGGAACCATTGTTGATTTTTGGAAAAACCCATCTGTTTCACTAATGTCTTTAGGGAGGAAATCTGCCATCCTTACCTGGTCTGGCCCACATGTGACTCTAGACTCACAGCAATGTGGTTGACTCTTAACTGCCCCCTGGATAATTGGGAATGGACCATTAGGAATGGAGAATAAATAGCTTGGTCTGGCCAGTGCTGCCCATATCCAAGGAATGAATAAATAAAGAGTAGGGGATGTGGAATGGAGGAAAAGGAAAGGGAGCAGTGATGGAGCTGAGAAGTAGGGGGGCCGGTGACGAGATATTGAGGAAGTGGACGAAGCATTTAGTACACCTCGCTGCTCTCCTGCCCCACATTCTCTTCAAGTTCTTCATCATCAGAGTGAGCTGATTGGGTAAGCCACCAGGAAACTCGCTATTAGCCAGCCAATGCAATTCTGTTTTAAAACCGGACAAAGAATCAAATTAGCTCCATACAAGCTGTAGTGGTGGGTCAGGTAAAAATCAATTCACCACAATCCCAGAAGAGAGGTCATTCATTAGAGAGAGAGAGAGACAACAGGTGGTGATTTAACCTGAAGATCACCACAACTCAGGGCTGGGAAGACATTGAGGAGAACAGTCCTCAGCTAGTGCAGGAACTGAACCCATGCTGTTGGCATCACAAAACAGCCACCCAGCCAACTGAGATAACTTGAAAGGGCAAGAAAATGGTTATGAGGTGTGTTGGATCAGCCTTGATCCTACTGAATGCTGGAGCATGCTCAAGGGGCTGAATGGCCTTCTCCTGCTCCTATCTCCTGTGGTCTCATAGGTCAACCATTGACTGGATTTACCCTCACAGCCAGTGAGTGCCCCGTCCACTCTAGGGCCATCTCCCAGCCAAGGCTCAGGTATCAAGCTATCACAAAGATTGTAAGCTGTGGGGTCCCCCTGAAAGACTTCCTGCACTCAAAGGGTTAAAACATTTTGTACAGAATATCAAGGATAGCAATTTAATTTTACTGCTTTGTGTGAGCATTCTGCCATTGTCAGAGAACCTGCAATTCACTGACAGTCTAATTGCTTAAGGCAGACATTTCATTCATCTTTGTAATTGGCACATTCAGCAGATTATAATGAAGTTAATGGAAATTAAATTACATAATTTACAAATCTTAAAAGTGGTTTAGCATGTGCTAAAGGTAAAGTACATATCAAGCATAACCTTTAACGATGAGGTTTCATTGATGTGATTGGCATATAATGCAATATAAATTACTTCTTTTCTATAATATTTTAATTATGGTTTCCACATGTTAATGAACAAGGACAACCTAATCATTCAAACAATTGCATTTGTCTCTTATTACGGGTTGTGTTTCTGTCAGACCGTGGGCATGGAACTGGTTGGTGGAAACGCTGTTACCTGCTCTCTCTTCTCCCACCCACAGGGACTTGTGGAGGTGGGGTGAGTGGTGATGCTGGTGGTGGGGGGTGGGGGTGGGTTGCAGAGTGACCCAGAGGGAATGGTGGCCCAGGCTTCTCTGAGAGAGGACGATAACTCAATGCAAAGAAAGGTCTGGTAGAGGGGGTGGGATCCTCCACAACACGTTGCATTTCCAGGGGAAGGATGTAGCCATTGATGTCAGGGGGTAAAGAGAGAGTTGGGGGAATAGGTATCAGCTATGGCCCAGGGGCCAATCCTATTTTGAAGCCATGATCCACGCACGCGCCTATGCGTACACACATATACGCACACACACATACACAACACACAGACAAATTCACAAACACACACACGCAGTGACAAATTCTTACACACACGCACACACACTCACTCACACACACACAAATTCTCACACACACACGGGGCTGTGCTTTTGCAGGGGATGTGGGTTTCAGGATTGGAAGGGAAGATTATGTGCAAGCTGATTAATTTTTAATGATTCATGGGACGTGGGCGTCTCTTTCTGGTCCAGCATTTATTGCCTGTTCCTAGGTGCCCCTTTAGAAGGTGGTGGTGAGCTGCCTTCTTGAACCACTGTAGTTCATGTGCCACAATGCCCTTACGGAGGGAGTTCCAGGATTTGAAGACAGTGAAGGATTTGGTCCAGTGTTGTTTTAATTTACTCATTCACAGGATGTAGGCATCACTGGCTGGGCCAGCACAAGACAGTCTTGGTATCAGTCTACTGAACCTTCTCTGCAGTGTCTCCAATGCCAATCTATTTTTCATTTAGATAAGAAGCTCACAACTGCTCAGAGTATTCCAGTTAGCGGTCTGACTAGAGCATTGTATAGTTTTCACAAAACCTCCCTCCTCTTGTATTCTATTCCCTTTGAAACAAAATAGATCTAAAGTAATTGGTAGACATGGTAGAGAGGAGTTCAGGAAACGTTGTTTTCACCCTGTGGTTGCTGGAGGTCGTGATCTCAGTGTCTCAAAGGGTGGTTGAGACAGGAACCCTCAATACATTTACAAAATATTGGATTTGCACTGGATACACCATAATCTCGAGGGCTATAGAGCAATTGCTGGAAAGTGGACTTGTCTCTTCAACCACCAGCATGGACACTATGGGTCGAATGGTCTCCTTCTGTGCTGTATGGCTTTCGGTGTTTCTGTGAAATTCCTGTGTCATTCTGACCAAATCGTTCTCGGAAATGGACCTACAGATTCTGGTCTTTGAAAGGGCAAATGAATTAGAGAAGTTTAAGTAAATGATTGTGGGTTGAACTAGCGGACTCCAGTTTTACAATGCTTCCTTATCTTTAAAATTAAAGGGGGTATAAATAAATATGATACCTCTTTGCTGAATTCCTCATGGTGAATGTAGTGAGAGATCTTAATCTCACAAAAGATCAGTAAAAAAGCAGAACAACTTATGCTTCCCGCAGGATAAACAAATATAAATGATGCCCATCAAAGCAAACATGTCTATTTTTACTTAAAAATGAAGACAAATAATGTCTTTTAGCCCAGTGTGCCTCATTCAGAACACAATCCACATATCAACCTCCAGCAGAAAGGGAAGGATTGAATTAAGTCAGCTTAGAATTCTCCATCATATCAAACAAACATGGTCTGTAAAGATGTGAAATTTTCATCTCTGTTCTCAAATTGCTCTGTAGCATTACCCTTACCCCATCCCCTCCTGTATTGCCATAATCTGCTCCAACTCCACCATCTTTCCAGATCCATGCACCCTTCCAATTCTGGCCTCTTGCACCCCTCCCTGTGATTTCTGACGCCCCGTCATTGTTGGCCTGAATCCCAAACTCATAACATTCGAGGCTATGGGCCTAGTGTAGGGAAGTGGAACTAATGTGGACAGTGGTATATTTTTGGCGGTGCAATATCGATGGGCCGAAGTACTGTATTATTCTGGAATTCCCACCCTAAATCTTCCCAATTGTCCCTCTCTCCTTCTCTAATTCAATTTGGCAAACGTGCCTCTTTGACTGAGTCTTCAGTCATCCGCTTGGGGGCACAACTCTTTGTCTGATAATTTCTGTTAAGTAACTTCTGTTTTTCGTGTTAAAGGCACTGTACAAATACAGGCTGTTGATGCTATCTAATATATAGCTCAGTAGGCTGGACGGCTGGTTTGCGATACAGAGTGATGCCAACAGTGTGGGCTCAATTCTTGCACTGGCTGAGGTTACTATGAGGGACTCTCCTTCTCAACCTCTCCCCTTGCCTGAGGCGTGGCAACCCTCAGCTTAAACCACCATCAGTCTCTCTCTAATGAGACAGTAGGACTATGTTGACTTCACCTTTAAACATGGGCAAATATCCAACAAGACGAATGGCATCAAATGAGCAAAATGTCACGTGAGAAAAGGGGACTTTGCAAGTAACTGAACACAAAGAGGTAACAAAGCAGCCTTCTCTTCTAGCCTTAAATGGATCCAACACAGATGGTGAAAGAAAAAGAAAACCGGGCACAAATTTTTTTCTTCATAATGAGTTTATTCCCAGCCCACGGTCCTACACATCTCTGCCTCCTGGTATCTTTTCTCTCTAGCCATTGATAATTTGAGGCTGGGCCAGTATTTATTGCCCATCCCTAACTACCCTTAGATCTGATTGACTTGTTCGGCCATTTCAGAGGGCAGTTACGAGTCAGTCACATCGTCCATGGATCTAGACTCACATGTAGGCCAGGCTGGGCAAGGATGGCTGATTTCATAGAAACTAGGTGCAGGAGTAGGCCACTTTGCCCTTCGAGCCTGGTCTGCCATTTGATAAGATCATGGCTGATGCTCTATGTCAACGCCATATTCCCAATTCTCTAGCCATACCCCTTGCTGTCCCTAAAATCTAAACATTTATCAATTTCTTCCTTGAATATATTCAGGGACTTGGCCTCCACAGCCTTTTCTTGTGGAGAATTCCGCAGGATATGCACTCTGAGGACAGCTATCTTCATCTCAGATATAATTTCCTTCCCTAAAGGGCATTAATGAACTGAATAGGTTTTTGTAACAATTGGCAATAATTTATGGGTCTAAACCACACGTGCTCCTGACCTTTAACCTGGGCCCCTGGTTGCCTTTCGCACTGTCATTCCCACTGCACCAGCCGACAGCTCCTTAACTGTGATCCCAGTTGATATTTTTAATCAACCTGTCCAGCAACGTTACTACACATCCTCGCAGCAGGTTGGACTTAAGTCTCCTGGCCCACAGGTAGCGACACTACCATTGTACCACAAGAGCCCCTTAAATATGACCCCAGTCAATAAGAACAAAAGTACAGGAGTCGGCAACTCAAACCCTTTCCACCATTGAATACGATCAATGGGGCAGGTCATTTCGCACTGAGATGAGGAGAAACGTTTTCACCCAGAGAGTGGGGAGCCTGTGGAATTCTCTGCCAAAGAAAGCGGTTGAGGCTGAAACATTGAATGTTTTCATAAGGAATTAGATATAGTTCTTAGATTAAAGGGATCAAAGGACAGGAGGGGAACGTGGGATCAGGCACTGAGTTGGATGATCAGCCATGATCGTATTGAATGATGGAGTAGTCTCAAAGGGCTGAAAGGCCTATTCCTGCTCCTATTTCCTGTGTTACTATGAATTGAACCCAGGTCTCCTGTCTCAGAGATATGCGCACTACCACTGTGCCGGACAGGCCTCAACCTGATCCCAGTCCTTGAACGAAATGATGTCCATCCCCTGCCTATTGTTAACTACAAAATAAATAAACTGCTCACAAAGTGAGTCCTCCAACTGTCACTGTTTTGAAGACACTCCTAATATGTAGCTCAAAGCACAGCAAGCTCCCATAAGGAACAACGGGATCATGACTGGATTGTCTGCCTCTCTGTGATACTGGCTGCAGGAAAAATCTAGACTCCAGGACCCCGAGGAGAATGCCCCTTCTCTTCAAAATAATGCCACTTGAGGGGACAGGCTATGCAGCACTCCCAATGGCTGGCACCCTATCTGGTAATATCGCTGGATTAGTAATTGAGGCCCAAGCTCAGGCTCTCAGGTCATGAGTTCAAATTCCTCCAGGGCAGCTTCTGGCATTTAAATACTACCACTAAATCTGGAGTTCGAAACTCATCTCAATGATGGTTATTACAGGGAATATCAAACTGGTTCACTAATGTCCTTTTGGGAAGGAAACTGCCATTCTTACCTGGTCTGGCCTACATGTGACTCCAGACCCACAGCAGTGTGGTTGACCTTTCACTGTTCTCTAAAATGGTCCTAATAAAGTCTCCCAAGGGCAATTAGAGGTCGGCAATAAACAGAGAAAATAAAGAGCAGGAGTAGGTCATTCAGCCCTTTGAACCTGTTCCACCATTCAATATGATCATGGCTGCTCATCCGTCTTGGTTCTTATTTTCTCCCCGTACCCTTCGATCCCTTTAGCCCTAAGAACTATATCTAACTCCCTCTTGAAAACGTTCAATGTTTCGGCCTCAACCACTTTCTGTGGCAGAGAATTCCACAGGCTCCCCACTCTCTGGGTGAAGACATTTCTCCTCATCTCATGGCGCACCCTGTATCCTTAGGCTGTGAGCCCTTGATCTGGACTCCCTAGTCATCGGGAACATCCTTCCTGCGTTTACTGTGTCTAGTCCTGTTGGAATTTTATAGGTTTCTATGAGACCCCTCCTCTCATTCTTCATTATCACTTTTGAGATAAGGTTCACTAACTATGCAAATAAGTGTCTGATTTATACAAACACAATTACTGGGAACAGGAATAGGCCATTCGGCTCCTCAAGTCTGTTCCACCATTTTACAAGAATATGGTTGGTCTGTCCTCTTCCCTGTTAGCCCCTCATAACTCTTGACTCTCTCCTCAATCAAAAATCTCTCTTATTGAACTGTTGCATATGTTCCAACCTGCACTTTCAAAGGCAATTCCAGACTCAAATGACCCTGCGAAGGAAGAAATTCCTCTCCATCTCTGTCCTCACTGTGATGTGGAATGAGTTTCTTTGAAGGAGATTTAACAGGAACTTTCGAGAGGGAATTGGAGATAAGCTCCGAGGAGCCGTGCCTTCAGCAGTTACACGCTAGGACTCTGCTGGAAGGTCGGAACATGAGCAGCTGAGTGCGTGTCGGCTCTGTAGCCTTATCATCAGTTACACTTTGTTAATAACCATCAGTTAGAGCAATCTCAATGCCTGGCCTGAGCTTGTGTGCAGATTGAATTATGGCCTTGCGGGAAACCCACTTCCCAGTAAAGAATAGGGATGAGATCGGGAGTGGGTCTTGAACCCGCAGATTTCTGACTCACAGACAAACGTGAGCCACAGCTCTCCAATTTCTCTGGCCTTTCAAGCCTGCCTCAACCTGTAATCCTCAGCTGTAGCCAAACTGCTGTTGGACATCTGCGGTTGTTGTTAATGATGCATGTTGAGGGGCGATATCTACTCAAACTGCAATTACATTGCAACAAAGCCTTTGGCAAGGAAAGGAGTAGGGCTGCAAAGACCTTCACTCTGGGACCCAGGCAGTAATGAGCAGTATCATTACCAGTCCCAACATCAAGCCAGAAACTTGCTGTTTATACACATCACAATTTCAGGAAGAACATCAGGGCTGAAGTGAGGGTGCAGAGGAGATTTACTGAGATGGGAACAGGGAACTGGGCGAGGAGGGGGGGTTCAGTTCATGAGGAGAAACTCAATGTACTTCTCAGAGCAGAGAAGGTCAGGCGGTGATTTCATCGAGGAGGTCAAAATCATCAGACGTTTTAAGAAAACAAATAGTATTCTGAACTGACAGGTAACCCCAGAAGAGACAGACTGATGATGTATGGTATAAATGTCAGCCACAACGTGCATTTACATAGCACCTTTAATATAGTGGGCACAAGAGCCCTTTAAATATGAGCCCAGTCAATAAGAGCAGAACTTGGAGCAGGAGTAGGCATTTCAACCCCTCAAACCTGCTCCACCATTTAATACGATCGGGGGTAGGCCATTTCGGACTGAGATGAGGAGAAATATCTCCACCTGGAGAGCGGAGAGCCTGTGGAATTCTCTGCCATGAATTGAGACTAAGGTGATGTTAGTGATGATGCTCAAAATTGGAAGGAGCTAGGTTTTACACAGAATCTCAGACAAAGAGAGAGAGAGAGAGAGAGACAGAGAGAGAGAGGAAGATTTTTTTATGGCATTTGAACATGACTGGCAAGATAGGCATTTATTGCCATCCCCAACTGCCCTGGAGATGAGTGAGTCTGGAGTCACATGTTGGCTAGACCAGGTAAAGACAGCAGATTTCCTTCCCAAAAGGATACGAGTGACCCAGATGAGCTATTACAGCAATCGATAGTTTTGTGGTCACCAACACTGAGATTAGCTTTCAATTACAGAATTATTCACTGAATTTAAATTCTACCAGTTGTCATCTACTGAGTGTGAAACATTGCAAACCATCATGAGAACACCACCCCCTGCAAGTTCCCCTCCGAGCCACTCATCATCCTGACTTGGAAATATATCGGTGTTCCTTCAGTGTCGCTGGGTCAAAATCCTGGAATTCCCTCCCTAAGGGCTACAGCACATGGACTGCAGCGGTTCAAGAAGGCAGCTCACCCCCACCTTCTCAAGGGGCAACTAGGGACGGGCAAGAATCATTGTTCATGCCAGCGACACCTGCATTTCCTGAACTCATTAAAAAATCCCCCTACACTTTACAGTTCGAAGAACACAGATCAAAAAGGTGATGGTGTAGTCAACCATGTAAAAGACACCTGGACCTGGAATAATATGAACTCATGCTGTTACTAATCTTAAGTCAGGACAAAGAGAAGATTGTGGTCAGCGAGGAAGGATATGTGCGGACAGGAAAGTTATTTTAACGAGAGACTTCAAAATAACCTAATATTAACAGAGAAACCCTGGAGTGTTTGCGAGCCAGAATTGCTAAACTTGATGCATGACTGCCTCATGGCTCAATACATGAGAGAAACTGCCAGTGACAATCTTCATCAGAGCCTGGGATTCATAGCAAGGCCGAGTTATTGTACAAGCAGAAACGCATGGCACAGGAGCTCGGGGGGACAGCAACCACAGAATGATTTAGTTTAATGTGATTTGGGATTCCAGAGATCGCCAGAGAACAGCAGAAAGATTTATAACTTCCCGAGGATTCATTTAGAAAAAAACACACCAAGGTAACACGTGAAAGCAAGGGGACTAGGTGGGGCTGGCACCAAGAATCGAGCGGAGAACAGTTCGAAAGGGGCACAGGAGCAGAGGGAATAAGCGGGACCTTTGTTACAAACGGGATTGCAACAGGAGTAGGCCATTCGGCCATTCGGCCTCAGGCCTGTACCACCATCATGGCTGACCTGATTATGGCCTCAGGTCTAACCTTCCTGCCTAGCTTCCCATTCCGATACCCTTCGGCTGACACAGAAATAGGCTATTTGGCCCATCGACTGCTTGCTGGCTCACAGTGGAATGAACCAGTCAGTCCCATTGCCCCCACTCAATCCCCTGCAGTCTTGCAAATTTCTTGCCCTCATTTCCTTTTCAAATCTTCCCTGCTTCTGCCATGGCATACACATCATTGGCACCCACTTTGTACGATGGTCCTCTCTCCGCATCCTCCCTGTACCTCTTGCCAAAACCCTCAGGCTGAACCTAGCCAAGGTGTTGGGCTCTTGCCTTTGGCAGGACAGCCAGTGATAGACCCTCATTGGAAAGGTCACTGGACCCGAAACGCTAACTCTGATTTCTCCTCACGGATGCTGCCAGACCTGCTGAGCTCTTCCAGCAATTTCTGCTTTTATTTCTGATTTACAGTTCTTTCGGTTTTTATTAGGGATCCTCATTCTTGTTTCTCGGGAAGACCAATCAGACCGTGAGTGAATCAGGCAATGGTGAGGTCAGCTGTGAGTGAATAACTGGAATCAGGGTCCGGGGCGGGAGGGCCCGAGGGCCCACCTAGAGACAGCCACTATCCAATCGGAGGTTCGGCAGCTCTCCCGTTGTGGCAGCGCCACTGCGGTGCTGTGGCAGCTGCTGGAACTGCGAATCGAAGAGTTGAGGAGCAAGCCAGGCCATTGGGAGATTTGGTTGGGGTGGGTTTCACTGGGTTCAGTTGTGGGGAGACGGGTCTTGGGCAACAAGGACAGGAAAGTGGTTAGTCTGTCAGTCCTGCCCCTCAGTTTTGTTGCTGAGTCCTTGCTCAGACACATCTGTTGCCAAAGACCTTCAATCTGTCCCTCAGTCCTTGTTCCATTACCTTATGGAAACAGCTTTCATTGTCTACTTAATCCAATCCTTTCATAATCTTCTATCATAGACACAGAATCAGAGAAATAGGAGCAGGAGGAGGCCATTCGACACTTGAGTCTGCTCAGCAATTCAATATGATTATGACCCAACTCAGCCCCCTGTTCTCGTTTTCTCTCCATACCCTTTGATCCATTTAGCCCAAAGAACTATATCTAACTCCTTCTTGAAAACATTCAATGTTTTGGCCTCAAACACTTTCTGTGGCAGAGAATTCCACAGACTTCCCACTCTCTGGGTGAAGCCATTTCTCCTCATCTCAGTCCTAAATGGCCTACCCTGTATCCTTAGACTGTGAGCCCCTGGTTCCGGACTCCCTGGTCATCAGGAACATCCTTCCTGTGTTCATCCATCAGTCCTGTTAGAATTTTATAGAGGTGTCTACGAGATGTCCTTAAATGTTTAAAATGCCGGTAAGTATAGTCCTCACAGATCCAGTCTCTTTTTATACATCAGTCCTGCATGCCATGAATCAGTCTGTAAATGTTTGTTACAATCCCTCCATAACCAGAACATTCTTCCTCAGATAAGGAGACCAATACTCCAGGTATAGTCTCACCAAGGTGCTGTACAATTACAGCAAGACCTCCCTGCCCCTGTACTCGAATCCTCTCGCTACAAAGACCAACACATCATTTGCTTCTTCACCAGCTGCTGCAATGCTCACTTTCAGAAACTGGTGTACAAGGATACCCAGGTCCCTTTTCCCAATCCATCACCATTCAGATAATAATCTGCCTTCATGTTTTTGCTCCATAAGTGATAATCTCACATTTATCCACATTATTCTCTACCTGCCAATGTGGATGCTCACTCACTCAACCTGTTCAAATCACAATGAAGCATCTCTGCATTCTCCTCACAGCTCACCCTCCTATCCAGCTTTGCATCATCTGCAAACTTGGAGATATTGCACTTAGTTCCATCAACTAGATGATGAATATATGTTGTGAGCAGCTGGGGTGAGAGCAGGGGGCCCTGTGTTACTCCAAATCACCTCAAATTTCCTTTCAACCTTCACTACTGCAAGACCAACAGCCTCAGTATCACCATCTTACCTTCATATCAAAAATAACTCTCATCGCTGCAGCTTTTATTTTTCTTTATTCATTCACAGGATGAGGGTGTTGCTGGCTAGGGCAGCATTTATAGCCCATCCCTAATTGCTCAGGGTCAACCACATTGCTGTGGGTCTGGAGTCACATGTAGGCCAGACCAGGTAAGGGTGGTAGGCCCTAAAAGACGTTAGTAAATCATATTGGGTTTTTAACAACAACTGGTTGTACGCTAATGTAACACCCCTCTGTAAGAAGAGAGTGTGTCAGAAGGCAGGAAACTCTGGACTGGTTAGCCTGACCTCAGTGGTTGGTAAAATTTAAGAGTCCATAATTAGGAATGAGATTACAGAGTACTTAGAAGCGCATGGTAAAATATGGCTGAGTCAGCATAGCTTCGTCAAGGGGAGGTCTTGTCTAACAAATCTGTTAGAATTCTTTGAGGAGGTAGCGAGCTACTCAGACAAAGGAGATCCAGTGGATGTGATCTATTTGGATTTCCAGAAGGCCTTTGACAAGATGTCACACAGGAGGCTGCTAAATAAAAGAACAGCCCATGGTGTTGGGGGCAAGGTATTGGCATGGATAGAGGATTGGCTGACTGGCAGAAAACAAAGAGTGGCGATAAAGTGTTTTTTTCCAGGACGGGAGCCAGCATCAGTGTTGGGCGCACAACTATTTACTCTACACATAAATGACCTGGATAAAAAAAACCGAGGGCATTGTTGCTAAGTTTGCAGATGACACAAAGATAGGTGGAGGTACAGGTAATGTTGAGGAAGCGGGAATACTGCAGAAGGACTTGGACAGGCTAAGAGAGAGGGCAAAGAAGTGGCAGATGGAATGCAATGTGGGGAAGTGTGAGGTTATGCACTTTAGTAGGAAGAATAGGGGCACAGATTATTTTCTAAATAGGGAAAGGCTTCGGACATCTGAAGCACAAAGGGACTTGGGAATCCTAGTTGAGTTTTATCTTAAGGTGAACATGCAGGTTCAGTTAGCAGTTAAGAAGGCAAATACAATGTTAGCATTGATTGGAAGAGGGCTAGAATACAAAAGCAGGGATGTACTGCTGAGGTTGTATTAGGCCCTGGTCAGAACTCATTTGGAATATTGTGATCAGTTTTTATATGTAAGTAAGGATGTGCTGCTGTTGGGGAGGTCCAGAGGTTCATAAGAATGATCCTAGGGATGAAGGGTTTGTCATATGGGGAGTAACTGAGGACTGTGGGCCTGTACTTGATGGAGTTTAGAAGGATGAGGGGGATGTGATTGAAACTTACAGAATATTGAGAGGCCTGGATAGAATGGGTGTGGAGGAGATGTTTCCATTAGTGGGAGAAACTGGGGACCTAAGGTCACAGCCTCAGAGTGAAGGGACGGCCCTTTAGAACTGAGATGAGGAGGAATTTCTTCAGCCAGAGGGTGGTGACTCTGTGGAACTCATTACTGCAGACGGCTGTGGAGGTCAAGTCATTGAATGTATTGAGGATGGAGATAGATAGGTTCTTGATTAGCAAGGGGATCAAAGGTTATGGGGAGAAGGCAGGAGAATGGGATTGAGAAACATATCAGCCTTGAACAAATGGGCTGAATGGCTTAATTCTGCTCCTATATCTATGGTCTTACGGTCTTATAATGTGCTTTTGAAGAGCCAGTGTACGCACAATGGGCCAAGTGGCCTCCTTCCATGCTATAACAATTCTGTGGTTCTTTAATGACATTTGAAGCAGTCTGGTGAATAATGTGCACCTCTGCCTGCCCCTTTAACTTTACATGTTGTAAACCTATTAAAACAACAGTGTCAAAACAAGAACTGTCTTACCACACACCTGATATTTTAAAAAATTTCTTTCATGGACTGCGGATATCATTGGCAAGGCCACTATTGAGCTGCCCCTTGAACTGAGTGGCTACCTAGGTCATTTCAGAGGGCAGCTAGGAGTCAACCTCATTGCTGTGGGCCTGGAGTCACACGTAGGTCAGACCAGGTAAGGATGGCAGTTTCCTTCCCTAAAATCGATAGTAGTTTAATCACTACTGAAACAAGATTTCAATTGCAGAATTATGAATTAGCTGGATTCAAATTCTGCTCTTTCCAAGGCTGTGACTTCCTTCCTAAAGTGAGATGCCCTGAGCCCTCCAGTTCAGGGCAAACATGACCCTTGTCAAATTCCCCCTTTCCCATCGACAAATCCGTCTTGCCACTTCGTGAAGCACAAACTGAAACACTCACAGTTCAGTCAATCCTCAGTCTCCATATCCTTCACTGCACAGCCTCATATTCCATCGTATTCTCTCACAAGTGAACCAGGGCTCACTGTCTTAGGATACGGGGCAAGGCCACTTAGGACTGAGATGAGGAGAAAGTCTTCACCCAGAGAGAGGGGAGCCTGTGGAATTCTCTGCCACAGAAGGCCATAAAGTCATAGAGATATACAGCACGAAAACAGATCCTTCAGTTGAACTTGTCCATGCCAACCAGATATCCTAAATTAATCTCAGAGATAGTAAGAACTGCAAATGCTGGAGCCAGAGACAACACAGTGTAGAGCTGAAGGAACACAGCAGGCCAGGCAGCATCAGAGAAGCAGGAAAGTTGATGTTTCAGTTTGGGACCCTTCTTCAGATTTCTGACGCTCCTCTGATGCTGCCTGGCCTGCTGTGTTCCTAAATTAATCCAGTCCCACTTGCCAGCATTTGGCCCATATCCCTTTAAACCTTCCTATTCATGTCCCCATCCAGATACCTTTTAAATGTTGTAATTGTACCAGCCCCCACCACTTCCTCTGTCAGCTTGTTCTGTACACGCACCACCCTCTGCGTGAAAAAGTTGATCCTTAGGTCCCTTTTAATCCTTTCCCCTCTCACCTTAAATCTACACCCTCTAAGTTTGGACTCCGCTACCCTGAGGAAAAAGACCTTGGCTATTCACCCTACCCACGCTCCTCATGATTTTACAAACCTCTACAAGGTCACCCCTCAGCCTCTGGTGCTCCAGGGAAAATAGCCCCAGCCAATTCAGCCTCTCACTATAGCTCAAACCCTCCAATCCTGGCAAGATGTTTGTAAATCTTTTCTGTACCCTTTCAAGTTTAACAACATCTTTCTCATAGCAGGGAGACCAGAATTACACACAGTATTCCAAAATCGGTCTAACCAATGTCCTGTACAGCTACAACATGACCCTCCCAACTCCTGTACTCAATGCACTGACCAATAAAGGCAAGCGTACCAAACACCTTCTTCTCTAACCTGTCTACCTGTGGCTCCACTTTAAAGGAACTAAGTGCCTGCACCCCAAGTTCTCTTTGTTCAGCAACACTCCCCAGAACGTTATTATTAACTATATAATTCCTACCCTGATCTGCCTTTGCAGAATGCAATTCCTCACACTGACCTAAGTTAAAATCCGTCTGCTACCCCTCGGCCCATTGGCACGTCTGATCAAGGTCCTGTTGTGCTCTGGGGTCATCTTCTTCGCTGTCCATTAAGCACCTATTTTGGTGTTATCTGTAAACTTCCTAACCGTGCCTCCAATATTTACATCCAAATTATTCATCTCAGTTTTGAACCTACCTCCTCTCACTGTACATCTCTGCCCTCTTATTTGAGACTCTCTCCCAGGAGAGAACATATGTTCAACATTCACCTCCTTCCTCTGGTATTCCACACCCCTCAAGATGTACCATACCGTTCTGTGAGCTCTCCTGGTTACTTGCTGTACCTGCAGACTAATCTTCTGCGATTCATGCACAAGGACACCCAGATCCCTCTGCATCCCAGAGCTCTGTAACCCAACCCCTCCCCCCACCATTTCCATAGGTGTGAGTGGCCAGGTCTGTACACAGCATTTCAGATGCTATCTCGCGGGTTCAGGAAATACAAGGAAATTGATACGGAATCTTTCACCAGGGTAGAACGCCACACCATCAGGCTGCTGATATCCACACCGCACCACCTACCCCAACAATGCCCTGCCAGCAAGGAAAAGCTGCCCCCTTCACCCTGTCACGGGGGGTATTTGACGTGTAATTACCTCCTCTGGTTGCGGGGAGCTGCCTTTGGGCATAGGCGAGACCTGGGGCGTTTTCAGGTGATGGTTACTGTCAGGGGTTGGCTCAGCGTGGATGGTCCGGACATGATTCTGGAGCTCGCTGTCGGATTCGAACTTCACGTTGCAGTTCAGGCATCGGTTCTTGGCCGGCCCGCCCTTGCCGTTGCCGGGGCTCTGTTCCGAGACCTGCCGGTTACCGTTGAGGCTGGTGACTCCCACCGTTGGGCTGCCATGCTTGTTGCCGTTGATGCAGTGGGCACAGAGTCCGTATGGCAACCCGTTGATGTCCAGCTTCACCAGGTCCTGCTTTGAGCGGAACTCCTTCAGGCACGAGGCACACTTGTAGAGTTTCTGCAGGGGCAGGCCGTGGGGGGCAGGCTGAGGGTTGGCGCAGCTGCCCGTCTTCTGCATGTGGAAGGTGCCATGGATCTTCAGCTCCAAGGTAGAGGTGACCGTCTGCATACAGACCACGCAACGGAAGCCAGTCAGCGAGTTCTGCAGGTTCGGGTGCATCTGGCAGTGCTCCAGGAACTCCTCCTCACACTTGAGGGGCATCTTGCAAATGCGACAAGTGCCCGTGTCCAGGCTCTTGCTGTGGGTGACCTTGTGCTCGGTGAGAGTCAAGAGGGAGGGGAAGCGTTCGCCGCAGATCGGGCACATGTAGTGCTTGACTGGACCCAGGTGGGTCTGAGTGTGCTCACGAAGACCACCCTCTGAGAAGAAGGTTCTGGAACAGACGTTGCACTTGTAGTTGCCCTTGATGAGCTCAGCTTTCTTCTTGATGATGGCGCTCTCTCCCGGCTGGATGTTGTGGTCCCGCAGTTGGTGATTCTGCAGGAGCGAGTCCATGGTGTAGGCCGCACCACAGATATCACAGGTGTACATGGTCTCCACGGCGTCCACGTCCTCCTCACTTCCCTCGTGGCTGTTGTGCACCTCCTGGTGGTTGGCCAACAGCTGCCTCAGCTCTGCCTCGTCCTTGTGGGCCTGCTCACCCGAGCCGTTGGCACCGCAGTCCCGAGCCTGGCCCTCGAAGACACAGTGCTTCTCCCTCAAGTGTTTCTCCAGCAGGATGATGGCGTGGAAGGCCTTGCTGCAGAACTTGCAGTTGTACTTCTTGCTGTGGCTGGTCACGTGGCACTGCAGCTCCACTTCGGTGCCAAAGCTCTCGCCGCAGAAGATGCACTTGTGCGCCTTGCCCTGGTGCTCCAGGTGGTGGTGCCTGACGTGTAGCTGCAGCTCGGCCTCGCTGCGGAAGTCCCAGTCACAGGACGTGCAGCGGAACACCTTGTTCTCATTGCTGTGCTTGACGGCCAAGTGGAGCTGCACCGACACCTTGGAGTCGAAGACCTCCTGGCACAGGGTGCAGCGGAAGAAGACGAAGGTGTGCATCTCCAGCAGGTGCTTGTGGAGGTCCTCCACGCTGGTGAACTGCTTGTCACAGCTCTCGCACACGTAGTAGGTTGAGGTGATCATGAAGTGCACAGTGACGTGCTTCAGCAAGGCCTCCTGGGATGGCAGCTCCTTGTGGCACTGTGGGCACACCACTGCTTTGGCACTCCCCACATGGGTCTTCAGGTGGGCCTGGAAGCTGTCGAAGGTGGCGAACGTGCCCGGGCATTGGTTGCAGCAATACTCGCCGACAGGCTGTGAGGGGGCAGTGCCAGCTGCACCGTGAGGCCCCTTGGCCGAGGCCTGCTCCGTGCTCAGGGGCGAGAGGGGACTGGTAGCGCGGCTGGAGCGCTTGCTGCTGTGATGGAGGTGGTGGAGGTGGTGGAGGTGGTGGAGGTGGTGGTGGTTGTTGTTGCTGAGGGCCAGGGGGATGTTCTTGTGGTTCTCCTTGACGTGCTTCTGGAGCTTGAGGACGTTGTTGAAGATGGGCGAGTTGGTGCAGTAGGAGCAGGAGAAGACCTCCACCATGGCCTCCTTGGAGCCTGCCAGCAGCGGGGAGTCGAAGCGGGTGGCAGCGGGCTCAGAGTGGACCTGCTGGATGTGATCATCAAGCGAGGCCTCGGTGAGGAATCCCATCAGGCAGTGTGGGCAGAAGAAGGCATTGCTGTCCTTGGTCAGCAGGTTTCCATAGCTGTGCACACACCGGATGTGCTCCTGTAGCCCATTGAGGTCACCAAAGGCCTGGGGACAGAAGTTGCACTGGTAGACCAAGGCCGGGGTGGTGCTGGCGAGGGGAGGGGAGTCCTGTAGGCCCTCGTGGCTCTGTTGGAGGTGCTCATTGAGGTTGTAGATGGAGGGCAGCACCTCCAAGCACAGCTGGCAGGGGTGGGCCTGCTCGGGCTGCTCGGCATGGGCACTCTTCAGGTGCGCCAACAGCCCCGCCAGGCTCCCAAAGACCTGCTTGTGGCAGTGCGGGCAGCTGTAGCTGGCCCTCGGCCTCTTCAGGGCCGGGCTCCCCTCAGGCGCCGGCTGGGCCTCCCGCCTCTTGGGGCGCCCCCTGGGGACCTGCGCGGAGGGGTCGGGAGCGGACGAGCTGTCCGCCGAGAGGTTGGAGTCGGGCGTGGTGCTCGACACCGACGTGTAGCCCACCACCGTGACGGTGGACGGGCTGTTGCTGCGGTTGCCGGTCTCCGAGGGGGGCCGGGGGTGGGGGCACGGACCTCCCGCCGACAGGGGGCGCTCGGCGCAGGCGCCGCAGCAGGGGCCGGCCTTGGCCCGGGCGTGCGCCCGCTCCAGGTGAGCGAGGAGGCCGCTCTCCTCGGGGAAGAGGTCTGGGCAGTAGGGGCACTGGCAGGTCTCTCGGTCCTCGGAGGGCGAGCACTCGGGGTGGCAGTCGGCGATGTGTTTCTGCAGCTCCTCGGGCCGGTCGAACCCCTCCTCGCATTGGCTGCACTTCTGGGAGTCGTGGAGCCGCCAGTCATCCAGGCGGGAGAGGGCCTGCCCGCTCTCCTTGGCTTTGTCGTGGACCTGCATGTGCCCGTACAGCGAGCTGGAGGTGAGGAAGCCCCTTCGGCAGATGGCACACTTGTAGGGCTTGGCGGAGGTGTGGGTCTTCAGGTGGATCTTGAGGTGGTCGCTGCGGGAGAACGCGGCGTCGCACTCGCTGCAGTGGTACTTCTTGTCGCCGGTGTGCAGCTTCACGTGGCGGTCTCGGCTCCGTTTGTGTTTGAACAGGCGGCTGCAGAAGGTGCACTTGAAGGGCAGCTTGTCGCTGTGGCTCTGCTCGTGGTGTTTCAGGTAGCCGAGGCGGCTGAAGGACTTCTCACAGAACTGGCAAGGGTACGGCAGCCCGGGCACGCCCTCCTCTTCCCCACCCCCAAACTCTCCTGTCTCCCCGGGGTTGGGCGACGCGTGGTCCTTGCTGGACGGCGACGAGGGAGGCCACGAGCAGCTGGGGTCATCGTCACCGTCGGCACCATCTGCAACGAGAGAGCAGAGGAAGGTCAGCGAGCGGCATTCACACCTGCCCCCCCCACCCCCGACATACACACCCAACCAACCCCCAACATACACACCGCCCCCCCACAACATACATACACACACCCCGCCAACATATACACACACACACACAATCCACCCCAGAACACGCCAACATCAAGGGGCAACAGGCAATGCAAACAGCAAAGCCAAGGGCACAAAGAGGCATTTGGTAAGGTGCCACACAATTACCCACTTAATAACAGAGAGCCCATGGTGTTGTATAGCCCCACTGTTGTATACTACCATTAACAGACGATTGGCTAACTAATAGAGAGTCAGAATGAGTGGGACATTTTCAGGATGACAACTTGTAAGTGGGACCAGTGCTGAGGCCATGATTACATACCAAAGGTAAAGTCACTATAATCCTACCAACCCATAGACACACTCGCTCATTGCAAAGAGGTGGTGGTTTAACTTGAGGGTCACCACACCTCAGGCAAGAGCAAAGGTTGAGAAGGAGAGTCCTTTGTGGTTAGCCCAGGCAGATGCAGGAATTGAACCCACACTGTTAGCATCACTCTACATTGCAAACATGCTGTCTAGCCAACTGAGCTACAATACAATATACCTTAACAACTTGGATCAGGAGAGGGAACATGCTACAGTGACCCTTGCAAATGACATAAAAATGAGCAGCAAGGCAAGTCTGGGTTGTAGATGAATTGCAGCTGAGGGATTGTGTGCAGAAGTGGCCATAGTTATCACCAAGTAGACTGGTCTATAGACTAGGGATGAGTCAGCTATGACAGAAGCCTTCTGCTCACCAACCAACTGTGTGAATGGGTCTCAGGTAGCTGAACAGCTTGCAGCTGGGAGCAAGACCCAGAGAGAAGCGATCAGATCCCAATCAGCACAGGGGCCGTCTCTCTGCTCTCCACAGTCAAAACCCAACTTAAACCTGAGGAAAACCAGCTCATCTTCCCACAGCACAACAATAGCTGGGAAGTTAAGTACCAAGGATGATATAAAGAGGCTGCAGAGGAATATAGACAGGTCGAATGTGTGGGTAAAAACTTGCTAGTTGGAATATAATGGAGAAATTGATGGTTATGCTCTTTGGCAGAGAGAACAGAGGAGCTGAATATTATTTAAACGGCGAATCTACAGGATGCAGGGATTTGGGAATCCTTGCCCAGGAATCATAAGAAGCCACTCTCCAAGTTCAGTGGGTAATAGGAAAGACAAATGGAATATTGGCCTTTATTTCAAAGAAAATGGAGGCTTTACTAAAACTGTACAAACCCTAGCTGAACAGTTTTGGGCCCCTTATCTAAGGAAAAAACATACTGATGTCGGAGGCAGTCCAGAGAAGGTTCGCTTGACTGATCCTGGGAATGGAGGGACTGTCTTTAGAGGAGAGGTTGAGTAGGTTGGGGCCTGTTGGGCCTCATTGGAGTTTAAAGAACGAGAGGCAGCCATAATAAAGCAGGAATTTTAGAGGATTTGACAGGGCAGATGCAGAGAGATTCTTTTCCCATGTGGGAGAGTCTAGCACCAGACGGAATAATCTCAGAATAATGGGGGTGCACGTTGAAGACAGAGAGGAGGAGGAATTCCTTCTCTCAGAGGGGAGTGAATCTGTGGAATTCTTTGCTGCAGAGGGCTGTCCAGGCTGGGTCATTCAGTATATTCAAGGCTGAGACAGACGGATTTATAATCAGTGAGGGGTATTGAGGGTTATGGGGAAAAGGGAGGAAAGTGAAGGTGAGGATTATCAGATCAGCCCATGATCTTGTTGAATAGTGGAGTAGACTTGATGGGCTGAATGGACTTCATCTTCTCCTGTATCTTATGGTCGATCAGAGACCATCAATAGTCTGAAAACGTCACTGAAAAAAAGACACATTTGTGTACTCATCAGGACTATATGTAAGAACACCAAGTCAAAGAGAAAAGCCAGCATTAGCTCGCTCCTTGAATTGGTATTCTTGCAAACTATCCTGATGATTAGAAGAGGAACTCTTAGACAAAGTCTGTCTTTTTTCAGCAAATCTCACGTTCTGTAATACTGCTTTGAAGCTGATCAAAAGACTTTGGCATTTTCACAGTGTAGGGGAGAACCCAAACATGGGGCACATAAATGTACGGCAATCACTAATAAATCCCAATAGGAAAATGTACGGCAATCACTAATAAATCCCAATAGGAAAATGTACGGCAATCACTAATAAATCCCAATAGGAGAAACTTCTTCTGTCAGGGAAGGGGTCAAATGTCAAAGTCGCTCTGACAGCCAGTAGTTGAGGTGAGGTGTGTTGATACATTCAAGGGAATACTGGATAAATTCAGCGGAGAAAGGAATAGAAGGATCTCATGATGCAGCAAGATCCAGGGGGAGTCAAAAAAACTGGTGTGGGGTTGAAACACTTCCCCAAGCGATCTACAAGAATGGTTCCAGGAAAGGAGAACCCCAGTGCTGAGGCTGGATGGAAGAAGTTGAGACTGTTCTGGAGAGAAGGTTGAGACGAGATCTGAGGGGGGGCTGTCAAAATGATGAAGGGGTCTGGACGGGCTAGATAGGGAGACGCTGTTCCCACTTGCGAATGGATCGAGAGTTGGAGAACACAGATTGAAGGGAATCGGCAAAAAAAAAACAAAGGAGACCATTGAGGAAGGGCAGTGAGCGGTCAGCATCAGAAAGGCCGCCGTTTGGGCGTGTGGTGGAGATAGACTCATTCGAAGCGTTCAGAAGAGAGGCCGGTGGGTATTTGAAAAGGGAAGAATGAGCAGGGGTATGGGGCAGGGGGGAAAGAAGGGGGTCAGAACGGCAGGAGATGAGAAGCTCATTCACAGCGGCAGTGCAGACATAATGGGCTGGCTCCCCTCCGTCAGTGTCATTCACTGGGGTGGGGTGACCTGCCTCTGAGCTGTAAATGCTTCAGAATTCTCCGGAACAGCCTTGCGGAGAGGGGTTACCGGATCAGACCGGATATATGTGTGTTCAACATCGAAATGAAGTGGTAAGTGTGAGTGAGAAGCGCAGTGGGTGTGTAAAGGGGAAGGGTGGTTGTGGAGTGGGTGTGTGTGGTGGGGGAGGGTGGTTGTGG
>NC_063335.1:116996892-116998913 GCF_021869965.1 Rhincodon typus
CACTTCTGAAGAAGGGTCTAGACCCAAAACGTCAGCTTTCCTGCTCCTCTGATGCTGCTTGGCCTGCTGTGTTCATCCAGCTCTAAACGTTGTTATATCAGATTCTCCAACATCGGCAGTTCCTACTATCTCTGGTTCACTAATGTCCTTTAGGGAAGGGAATCTGCTGTCCTTACCTGGTCTAGTCCACACGTGACTCCAGACTCACAACTATGTGGTTGGCTCTTAACTGCCCTCTGAAATAGTTCAGCAGACACTCAGTTCAGTGAGAAAGGGGGCAACAAATGCTGATCTTCCCAGTGATACCCTGACCCTGTTAAATCATAAAGGGAGATATTGCTGGACCATGTGTACAGTAAGGCAAATGTTCATTCATAGCTCTGTATGTGCGCTAACCATTCAATCATTCAGCTCAACTGCATTGTGGGGTTGGTTAGCTCAGGTGGCTGGATGGCTGGTTTACAGTACAGAGTGATACCACAGCATAGGTTCAATTCCCACCCCAGCTGAGAGCACCATGAAGGACTCACCTTCTCAACCTCTCCCCTCCCCTGAGGTGTGGTGACATCTCCCTCTCTCTAATTAGGGAGCAGCCGTATGGTCTGGTTAGACTGCATAACTATTACCTTTATCTGGGGCAGAGAATAAACCTTAATGCCAAAATGCACTTCCATCTTGAGATAGAGCATAATGAAGGGAAAATAAATAAACCCGCTCAATTTAATACAATTTAAATGGAGGCAGGTAGTATAAAAGGTGAATTAAGTTGTCGGCTCTTAAATCAGCTAGATTTCCAAACAAATAATTTCTTTATCTTATTAATCAGTGAGGAGGAAGCACAGTGTGATCTAACATGATACAAGACAGAGATTGATAAAGTTTTTCTGAAGCTGAAATACAGTCAAGGCTCTGGGAGCAGTTAAAAAAAAACATTATTGGAATATATTTATGTCAGAAATAACCTGGTATACCGAACGGTTTAACTGTGCGTTTGCACTCACACCTTCCTACTGGCTCTTTAAAGAATAAACCATTCAGTAACAAGACAAACAAAATGCTTCATCTCATTCAAAGCAAGTTCTTGCAATTAAAAGGCTCACAGTGTGCAGCAGAACGAAGTTCCCTCCTACTTTACTCACTGCTTGACTTTTTAATTCTGATAAATTCCACACCCTGGCCCCTGCTGCAAATACTTTCAAATTGTTTTAAACAAACACAATTATCACTGCTTCCCCAGACATCGCTTAATAACTGAAGCACGAAAACAGCAAAAAAATTCCAGTATATGGTGGTCAGGACGGGAGGAGAGGGAATTGACTAGATTCCATCTGTGGAGTGTCAGATGGGATTAGCACTGCCATTGTACAGCATATCAGGCTCAAATCTGCACTCCACGTTATTAGTAAGTTCAAGAGGTGTTCCACCATCCCTTCCTCCCGCTGCAGGGTCTATGGCCAGACTTCCTCACTCAAATAAAAACCAGCTCTTTCTGGCATCTGTGACTGGGCAAAGGCAGCTAGTGAGGAACTGGAAACAGGAAGATAGGATCATGGAGAAAAGTGCAGACATATGCAGGCCATGTGCAGGCAGACATACTCACACTTAACACAGGGATTCGTGCAGACTCAGGGAGATACTCTCACATTTAAATAAAACTAAGCACAGTGGGTGCTGGAAATCTGAAATAATAACAGAAAGTGCTGGAGAAACTCAGCAGGTCTGGCAGGATCTATACAGAGAGAAACAGAGTGAACGTTTTGGGTCCAGCTCGACTTCTTCAGAAATAAAAACAGAAATTGTCGGCAAAACTCAGCAGGTCTGGTAGCACCTGTGGAGAGAGACCATTCCTCAGAACTGTTTTTCAGACCTGCCTTCTGAAAACATGTCACTGGACCTGAAACATTCACTCGGTTTCTCTCTCCACAGCTGCTGTTAGACCTACTGAGTTTCTCCAGCATTTCCTGTCTTCACTGATCAGGGATAGATACAGAAGTACACACACACACACACACACACACACA
>NC_063335.1:116998923-117026871 GCF_021869965.1 Rhincodon typus
ACACACACACACACACACACACACACAGTGTCTGAAGGATAGACATGGATCAAAGCTACACAGAGGCAGAAATATACACACAACTACACAGCGTTCCACACAGAAAAAGGCACAAACACTGCAGTACATATATCCACATTTACTTAGAGATATACACATCCCTTACACAGATAGAGTGAGACACACACACACACGCGCGCACACACACAAGCAGGTGCAGGGAATGCATACACACAGACACACACACACACAGGTATACACGTGTACACACATGCATACTTATGGACACATACAAGTGTGCGCACGCGCGCACACACACACACACAAGTACATACACATGTATAGACACGCACACACAGGTACATATAGGGACATACACACATAAACACACACACACACAGGTACACACAAGGACATATGCACACACAGACACAGGTACATACACGTATAGACACGCACACACAGGTACAAACAGAGACACACATACAGGTACATACAGGGACACATATACACACAGGTACATACACACGTGTACACACACACGCGTTCACTCAGACACATGCTAAATATAAAAACAGACCTTTCCATCGGCTGCAGGTTGTACAGTAACTGGTCCTCCCAGCTCTATCGGCTTTGGGCTGAGGTAGCTGTAGCAGACTAACTGCCTGGCTTTGAGCAAGAGGAGAAGAAGTGTATAATCCAGGCCAGGAGACCCCTGGGGCGAACTCCTCTCCCATCCTCTCCCTATGCATTGTCGAAAAGCAGCTACTAACTCCCAGCCAAGTCACTCATATGCTCAGACAAAGAGACAGGGTTTTGTTTAAAGCTAATGTCTTGGACCCAACACCACAACCATCCCCCCACCCCCTCCCTTGGCTCCCCTCATGCCCAGTGATGGTCAACAGTTCTATCCACAGTTTCAGCACTTTCCCTGTTTTGGAAGTTGGTCCCAGCCTCAGAGAGACACAGTGAGAACATAGTGTCACTCGTGTGTGGCCCAGGTGCTGGGTGAGATCCCAGCACTGACAAAGGACACATTGCCATATGAGTGGATAAGGACAGCTGTTTGTAGACTAGATTTAGTTGCTAATGGCTTCCAGCAATTCCACACCAACGTATTAAAGTAAAGTGTGTGAACAGAGCGAGGATGAAAGTAACAAACACTCTGGAGAAATCACTGGTAAGCAAAACTCGCCTGATTCCTCTCCAAGTAGACAGCAATGACCAGCCTTGTGCAGCCTGAGTAAATAAAGAGAAGGTCCCTATTTCCTTATTCTGCTGGCTCAGCTCCCTCACAGCCGGCTCTGTGCATCTGCCAAAGGGGATATAGGCTTTTGAACGACACCCAGAAGCTGAAGGACTGCCTTTGTCTGCCCAGCGAACCTTTCTCAGCATTCTCTGCACTCCAGCAGACTGTATCCTGTGAGGAAGAGGTCCACAGAGGGTCAGGCTCACAGGTTTCCCCCAGCTCCCCACCCTCTCCAGCCCTCGAACCCCAAAGTGGAGCTCTCCTCCCTGCACTGGGGGCACAGCTGCAAGGGTCCTGGATAGCATTCAAACATTAACTGTACTCTCTGGTACCAGCCAGAGACCTAGAGACAGAGAGATAGACAGACAGACAGAGTCAGAGAGCGACACTGAGTGACAGAAACAGAGAGGCAGAGACAGAGAGACACACCAAGTGAGACAGAGTGACAGACAGACAGAGAGACAGAGACACACTGAACTGCACAGAGAGAGAGACAGAGGGAGACCCAGAATGACAGAGACAGAGGAATATGGAGAGAGAGAGAGACAGAAGCAGAGGCAGAGAGATGCTGCGAGACACAGAGACAGAGATACCAAGTGACGAGACACAGAGAGAGAGAGAGACAGAGAGAGATATTGAGTGACAGAGACAGAGAGTGAGAGAATGGGAGACAGTTAGAGAGAGATAGGGACAGACAGACAGAAAGAGAGAGAGAGAAACTGAGACACAGAGATAGAGAGAGAGAGAGAGACAAATAGACAGAAAGAGAGAGAGAGAGACAGACAGAAAGAGCGAGTGAGAGAGAGAGAGAGAGAGACCATGGAAAACTGGGCAAGAGTACATTGAAGGGAGACTTGTTTTGAACAGTGAATTCTGATCTGAAAGAGCAGTGGGAGCCAATCTAATGGTAACTTGCAAAAGGAAACTGGATGAAGTGAGAAAGGAAATATTTGCGAGAATGAGGAGAAGGGAGGGCGACAAATAAGATGGTTTGTCGGGCAGCACAGCACACTGGAGACCAGTCAACCCATCTTGCAGTTTCAGAAGGTCCTGTCATAGGATGTGGGCACCACTGGCAAGGCCAACACTTTGTGTCCATCCTAATTACCCTCAAACTGAGAGGCCCACTTAGCCATTTCAGAGTCAACCATATTGCTGTGGGCCTGGAGTCACGTGTAGAGGCCACACCAGATAAGGATGGCAGATTTCCTTCCCTAAAGGACATCAGTGAACCAGATAGGGTTTGCAAACAATAAGTGAGTTGAGTTTTACAACCAGCATGATTAAGATACATCCTAGATTCATTCACTCAATTTAAGTCCCACAGCTGATGGTGTGGGATTTGAACCCAGGTCCCCAGAGCATGAGCAGAACGTCGAGCTGATATACCCAGTGACAGTACCATGATCCACCATCACCCCAGGCAGCTACATGAGCCAAGGTCTAACCAAAGATCTGTAAAAACCATTAAAACATAGAAACTGGGAGCAGGAGTGGGCTATTCGGCCCTTCATGCCTGCTCCCCCATTCAATACGATCATGGCTGATCATTTAACTCAGTCCCCTGCTCCCACTTTCTCCCCCACACCCTTTGAACTGTATTTTTGAAAACATTCAATGTTTTGGCCTCAACCACTTTCTGTGACAGAGAATTCCATAGGCTCCCCACTCTCTGGGTGAAGACATTTCTCCTCAAACATAGCCTTCTGCATCTTTTTCAGATGAAACAATAAAACCAAGGCCATTCAGCCCGCATAGGATAGCCATGGAAAATCCAATGGCCTGGAGGCCAAGACAAATCCCTTAACCAATGATCATCAAAACTGGTTACCAGGCCAGTTTCATGTGGGACAAAAACAGAAGCTGCTGGAAAAGCTCACCAGGTCTGGCAGCATCTGTGAAGAAAAATCAGAGTTAACGTTTCCGGTCCAGTGACCCTTCCTCAGAAAGGAGGAAGGGTCTAAGAAAGGTTCTGAGGAAGGATCACTGGTCCCAAAACATTAACTCTGATTTTTCCTTCACAGATGCTGCCAGACCTGCTGAGCTTTTCCAGCAATTTTTGTTTTTGTTCCTGATTTTCAGCATCTGCAGTTCTTTCGGTTTTTATTCAGTATCATGTGGGAGCTTGCTGTGCATAAATGGGCCCCCAGATTCCATACACTGTAGGAATACTTCACAAAGCTGGTTACAAGGCAACGTGAGACATCCTGAGGCTGTTCAAGGTGCTATAAAAATGTAAGTGTTCCTTCCTTTTCAGAAAGGAATGCAAAAAATGAAGGACAAATGCAGGTTTTCCTTTTCTCTTCCATTCAATATCCCGACAAGGGGAGGCGATGGCCTAGGGGTATTATCTCTGGGCTGTTAATCCAGAGACCTGGATAGTGTTCTAGAGACTGGGTTCGAATCCTGCCACAGCAGGTGGTGGAATTCGAATTCAATAAAAATCCAGCATTAAGAATATAGTGATGACCATGAAATCATTGCCAATTGTCAGAAAAATCCATTTGGTTCACCAATGTCCTTCAGAGAAGGAAATCTGTCACCCTCACCTGGTCTAGCCTTTATGTAACTCCAGACCCACAGCAACTCTCAACTGCCCTGTGAAATGGCCTAGCAAGCCACTCAGTTGCACCAATCACTACAAAGTCTCAGAGAACTGAAACCAGATGGATCACCTGGCAATGACCTAGGCACCAGAAAAGACCATGGCAGAAATAGCCCTGTTGACCCTGTAAGGTCCTCCTCACTAACATCGGGTGGGGGGCGGTCAGTGCCAACACTGGGAGAGCTGTCTCACAGACTAGTCAAGCAACAGCCTGAGATAGTCATACTCACAGAATCATACCTTACAGAAAATGTCCCAGACACCACCATCACCATCACTGGATATGTCCTGTCCCACCGGCAGGACAAACCCTGCAGAGGTGGCAGCACAGGGGTATACAGTCGAGACGGAGTTGCCCTGGTAGTCCTCAACACTGATTCCAGACCCCATGAAGGCTAATGGCTCTAGGTTAAACATCGCCAAGGAAACCTCTTGCTGTTTACCACGTACTGTCCTCCTTTGGCTGATGAACAACACTTGGAGGAAGCATTGAGGATGGCAAGGGCACAAAATGTACTCCGGGTGGGGGATTTCAATGCCCACCACCAAGAGTGGCTCAGCAGCAGTACTACTGATTGAGCTGGTCGGGTCCTACAGGAGATAGCTGCTCGACTGGGTCTGTGGCAGAGAACCATTACGCACAGAGTGGGTGCATGTATAGAGTGAGCTGCTACAGGAGGTGGTGGAAGCTGATCCAATTACAACATTTAAAAGGCATCTGAATGGGTACATGAACAGGAAGGATTTACAGGGATATGGGCCAAATGCAGGCAAATGGGACGAGATTAATTTAGGATATCTGGTCGGCATGGACAAGTTAGACTGAAGGGTTTCCATGCTGCATATCCCTATGACTCTATAAGTGCAGCCCCAACTACTCCCCAGAAGCTTGACACCGTCCAGGGCAAAGCAGCCGCTTGATTGGCCCCACATCCACAAACATCCACTCCCTCCACCACCGACGCTCAGTAGCAGCAGTGTGTACTATCTACAAGATGCACTTCCATCTAGAAGGACAAGGGCAGCAGATACATGGGAACGCCATCCCCTGCAAGTTCCCCTCCAAGCCACTCACCATCCTGACTTGGAAATATATGGCCGTTCCTTCACTGTCACTGGTCCAAATCCTGGAATTCCCTCCTTAGGGGCATTGTGGGTCAATCTACAGCACATGGACTGCAGCAGTTCAAGAAGGTAGCTCACCCCCACCTTCTCATGGGGCAACTAAGGACGGGCAATAAATGCTGGACCAGCCAGCAATGGCCACGTCCCACAGAAGAATAAAAACAAAGCCCCACAGTTACTTCAGAAACTGTGGCCATCAACGGTATAAGTTTCTGAGGAACTTTTGGAGTTCAAGGACGGCGTACTGAGGACAGAATCTCTCAGTCAAGTAGCGGAAGGTTACAAAGTACTGAATGTTATCAAACAGCAGGGGGAATAAAAACACACAAGTTCACTTCAAGAATAATGCAGGAGATTTTCTGGAAATGCACCCACACTGGTCTCTGGGGCAGCTGGAGCTCATGGAATCATATAGAAGAGACGAGGCAATTCGGCCCATCTCGACTGTGCTGGCTCTTCCAAAAGACCTATACATTCCTCCCCTTCCATTCTGCTCTTTCTGCCATACTCCAGCAGATTTATTTTCACTATTTATTCAATTGGCTTTTGGAAGTTCCTATTGATTTTGCTTCTTTACCTGCAGCTGTACAGATCTTTAGTTAGGCCATAGTTGGAATGTTGTGTTCATTTCTGGTCACCACACTATAGAAAGGATGTGGAGGCTTTGGAGAGGGTATGGAAAGGTTTACCAGGATGTCATCTGGATTGGAGGGTATTAGCTCTGAGGAGAAATTGAACAAACTTGTTTTGTTTTCACTTGAACATCAAAGGTTGAGGGGCAACCTGATAGAAATTTATTAAATTATAAGATACATGGATAGATTAGGTAGTTGCAGTCTCTTTCCCAGATAAGAAATGTCAGTTACAAGGGGATATAGAGTCATAGAACTGTACAGCACGGAAACAGACCCTTTGGTCCTATCTGTCCATGCTGACCAGATATCCTAAATTAATCTAATCCCATTTGCCAGCATTTAGAATATAGAACATAGCATTGGCCCACATCCTTCTAAACCCTTCTTATTCATATACCCATCCAGATGCCTTTTAAATGTTGTAATTGTACCAGCCTCCACCACTTCCTCTGGCAGCTCATTCCATACATGCACCACCCTCTGCATGAAAATGTTACCCTTCAGATCTTTTTAAAATCTTTCCCCTGTCATCTTAAACCTATGCCCTCTAGTTTTGGAGTCCCCCACTCTAGGAAAAAGACCTTCGCTGTTCACAGTATCCATGCCCCTCATGATTTTATAAACCTCTAATTGGTCACCCCTCAGCCTCCGATGCTCCAAGGAAAATAGCCCCAGTCTATTCAGCATCTCCCCATAGCTCAAGCCCTCCAATCCCAGCAATGTCCTTGTAAATCTTTTCTGAACCCTTTCAAGTTTCACAACATCCTTCCTTTAGCAGGAACAGAAGAATTACATGCAGTATTCCAATGGTGGCCTAACCAATGTCCTGTACAGCTACAGCATGACCTCCCAACTCCTATACTCAATGCACTGACCAATAAAGGCAAGCGTACCAGACGCCTTCTTCACTGCCCTGTCTACCTGTGACTCCACTTTCAAGGATCTATGAACCTGCACTGCAAGGTCTCTTTGTTCAGCAACTCTCCCCAGAACCCCATCATAAGTGTATAAGTCCTGCCCTGATTGGCCTTGCCAAAATGTAGCATCTCACATTTATCTAAATGCAGGAAATAGAGGGATAGGTACTGCATAGAGGTAAAAGATCTTTAGAAAGGCATCATGGGCTGCAGCAGTCTTGGTGGGCCAAAGGGTCTGTTTCTGTGCTGTACTGTTCCTTGTTGTCCCTTTCAGACAGGGTGTTCCTGATCACAGCAATTAGCTCATGTCCCGCTGAAAACTTTATTTTTGTCAATTATTATAAATCAGTGAGACACGCCAATGGAAAAAATCACTCTCATTTCCTGAATCACAACTCTTTCGATTTGATACCATTGAGTGTCCCGCAGAATGTTCAACCCTAGAATGAGGTGATAACGTTATGAAACTTGAGTGATGAAGGAAATTTATTGAGCGTTAAGTAACCAGGGGAAGCAGACAAACACGATATGCATCTGTCCATGTGCTGGTCATCTCCAGTGCTGAGGACAATAACTCCCTACATTCAACTCAATGATACTGAGCCCTGAAAATTAAGATAGATATTCTCTGGCCTAACAACTCTCTGCTGTCAAAAAGTAAATTAACCTCTTCCTTGACAATGATATCAAATTTCATACCAACTCACTGAACATTGAAATAGCAATCCCGCCTCCCCCCCTCCTGCCTAAAGCCTAACATTTCTTATATATATGAAAGAAGTCAGGCTGAATTTTTACACAATACAGGAGTAGGCCATTCAGCCCATTGGGGTACCCTACCATTCAATACGATTGTGGATGATCAAATTCTTCAGTGGCCTTTTACACAACCACTCCCCATAACTCTCAGTGAGAATCAGAAACCTACCAATCTCTACTTTGAACAGGCTCAAACACTGACCTCCCACACTGACCTTCTAAGGAAGGGTCACCGGACCCGAAACATTAACTCTGTTTTTTCCTTTCACAGACGCTGCCACACCTGCTGAGCTTTTCCAGCAACTTGGTTTTTGTTCCTGATTCACAGCATCCGCAGTTCTTTCGGTTTTTACTGACCTTCCACAGTTCCCTGGGTTATAGAATTCTAAAGATTTGCAACGCTTTGAGTAGAAATATTTCTTCCCATCTCCTGAAGTGACTTCCCCCTCACTTTTAGATAGTGGCCCCTGGTTCTAGACACGCTCCAACAAAGAGAGATATCTGAGCCACATCAACTTGAATGAAAGCAAAATCCGGTGGATGCTGGAAATCTGAAACAAACAGGGAGAAACTCACTAGGTCTGAAGAAGAGTCACACTGGGCTCGAAATGTTAATTCTGTTTCTCTCTTCACAGATGCTGCCAAACCTGCTGAATTTCTCCTATGTTCTCTGCGTTTGTTTCCTTTATTCTTTATTCATTAACAGGATGAGGGAATCGCTGGCTAGGCAGCATTTATTGCCCATTCCTAATTACCCGGAGGGCAGTTCAGAGTCAACCACATTGCTGTGGATCTGGAGTCACATGTAGGCCAGACCAGGTAAGAATGGGAGTTTCCTTCCCTAAAGGACATTAGTGAACCAGATGGGTTTTTCCGACAATCGACAATGGATTCGCGGCCATCATTAGATTCTTAATTCCAGATATTTTATTGAATGCAAATTCCACCATCGGCCATGGCAGGATTTGAACCCAGGCCCTCAGATGTATCTGGGTCTCTGGATTAACAGTCCAGCTATAATACCACTAGGCCATCGCCTCCTACATCTCCCCCGTCTACCCCTTGAAGTACTTTGTAGATTTCTATGAAATCACCTCTCGTTCTTCGAAGCCCTGTTGAATACAGGCCCAATTTACTCAATCTCTCTTCACAGGACAGTCCCACCATCCCACAAACAAGTCATTGCACTCCATCAATGGTAATAATATCCTTCCTGAGATAAAAAGACCAAACCTGCACACAGTACTCCAGGTGTGGGTCTAACCAAGCTCCTATACATTGAAACAAGACTTTGCTGCTCCTGTATTCAAATCCTCTTGCAATAGAGGCTAACATTCCATTAGCCTTCCTGATAACATGGTGCACCTGCATGTTACCTTTCAGTGATTCATTGACAAAGGTCCCTTCATCTGCACTTTCCAACCTTTACTATTTCAGAAATATTCGGCGCATCCGTTTCTCCTTCCAGTGTGAATAACTTCACATTTTTCCACATTATATTCCATCTGCCATGTTCTTGCCCACTCACCAAGTCTCTCTTAATTATCCTGAAGCTGTTTTACATCTTCCTTACAGCACACACATTTCTGCCTAGCTTTGCATCATTTGCAAATTTGGAAATATTACATTTCCTGTGTCCAATTCATTGATCTATATTGTGAACAGCTGGGGTCCAAGTACTGATCCTTGTGGTACCCCCCTAGCCATAGTCTGCCAAGGTCAGAACTCCTACTCTCAGTTTTTTTATTTGTCAGCCAAACCTTAAGTCTATCCATGTGCTCTAATTTTCTTAAACGTTCTCCTGTGCGGGAACTTCATCAAAAGCCTTCTGAAAATCTAAGTATACCAGCTCTCCTTTATCAATTCTGTTAGTATCATCTTCAAAAAGCTCCCAACAAGTTTTCCAGACACAATTTCCCATTCACAGTCCATGCTGACAGTGCCCAGTCAAATCATTATCAAACAGTTGTCTATTTATCCAATTCTTTATAATAGAATCTAGCATTTTCCCTATTAGCGATGTCAGACTAACAGGCCTGTAGTTCCCTACTTTCTTTGTCACCCCCTTCCAATGCACAGGAATCATTGCAGAATGTGTAGAACTTTGGAGGATGATCACTGTTGCATCAACTATATTTCTATAGACACCTCCCTCAACACTCTGTGGAGCTGAAGGAACACATCAGGCCAGGCAGCATCAAAGGAGCAGGAAAGCTGAGGTTTCAGGTCTGGACCCTTCTTCAGGGAAGTTTTCCTGCTTCTCTGATGCTGCCTGGCCTGCTGTGTTCCTTCAGCTCCACACTGTGTTATATCAGACTCCAGCATCGGCAGTTCCTACTATCCCTCAACACTCTGGAGTGTAAATCCTGGGGATTTGTCAACTTTCAACCCCATTAATTTCTTCAGTACAATCTTCTCAAGAACACTAATTTCCTTCAACATCTCATTGTCCTCAGCCACTTGGATTTCTATTTCTAGATTTCTTATATTCCCTGCCATTTCTCTATTGCCCATTATATATTCTCCTGACTCTGACTTAAATGGACCCACACTCGTTTTAGACAAATATTTCCTCTCTATGTACCTACAGAAGCTTTTACAGTTTGTTTTTATGTTTTTGATAATTTGTATTCGTATTCTGTTCTCCATCATCAATTTCTTCATCCTCCTTTGTTGTATTCTATAAATCTCCGAGTCTTCAGATTTATTGCAGTTTCTGGCAACTTTATAAGCCTTTTTTTTAACCTCATAAATTCCTCAACTTCCTTTGTTAGCTACAGTTGACTGACCTCTTTTGAGTTATTACACCTCAACATAATTTATAGTTTCTGTAAGTGACATAATATTTCTTTAAAGACTATCCATTGCCTATGTTCAGTCATGCATCTTAATGTATGTCCTCGATCCAGTTTCGCCAATCTGTGCCTCACGTTTTCATGATTTCCCTTATTCAAACTTAACATCCTGGCTTCAGATTAAACTATCTCATTTTCAAATACATAATGTAAAATTCGATCATATTATGATCACACACCCTGGAAGGTTCTTCTACAACAAGATTGTTAACCCTAACTGTATCGCCACAAATCCATGGAACACTACAGCGATGGCCTAGTGGTACTATCATTGGACCATTAATCCAGAGGCCCAGGTAACGTTCTGGGAACTTGGGTTCCAATCCCGCCTTGGTGGAATTTGAATTCAATAAAAAATCCGGAATTAGGAGTCCAATGATGGCCATGAATCCATTGTCTGTTGTTGGAAAAATTCACTAAAGTCCTTTAGGAAAGGAACCTGCCACCCTTACCTGGTCTGGCCTACATGTGACTGAAGACCCACAGCAATGTGGTTGGATTCTTAACTGCCCTCTGGGCAACTGGGGACAGGCAATAAGTGCTGGCCTAGCCAGTGCCGCCCTTATCCCGTGAATAAATAAAAAGAAGTTCTTCTCCAAGCCACTCACCATCCTGACTTGGAAATATGTCACTGTTCCTTCAGTGTTGCTGGGTCAAAACCCTGGAATTCCCTCCCTAAGGACTTTGTGGGTCAACTACAGCACATGGACTGCAGCAGTTCAAGAAGGCAGCTCACTCCCACCTTCTCAAGGGGGCAACTAGGGACGGGTAATAAATGCCCAGATATCCTGTGAGTGAGTCAAGAAAAAAAAATCTTTCTCAACCTTTTCAACAGACCTCATGCAGTCTGGGTCAACACCATAAACTTCTTCCCTTCAGCTGGTTCCAATACACTGTGGAACACAACCCCTTCCTCACCTCTGCTGAACATATCCAGTGGCTGATTACATCTCTAAGCTTCTCCTGCAGATCCCAGCACACAGGAATCACTAGGTTTGCAGAGAATAAAAACCTCTGCAGTAAGTGGGCAATCTGCCCAGAACCCCACAGATCTGAGATACTGTTTCACACCTGAGGGAATGGCAGAAATTTCTACCTTTTGAAGCAAAACCTCGGTTGAATAAATCATCTACTCACAATCTCCTGGCCCTCAATAAGCTAATCCTGATGTCCGAGAGTCTCACAGCGGGAGCCTTTCACATGCAATAAGCTGGCTGTGTTATTTGAGGTTCTTGAGTTGCTAAGGGACCTGAATAAGTCCCTGCTCATCAGATTGAGCCATCAGAAAAATGAGAGAACGGGGATGAAAGAGACAGGGAGATTTACATTCCTACAAAACTTTCAGCAACACAGGATGACTCAAAGCTTTGCACAGCCCAGTGAACCGGCACCAGTGTTCTTAAGGAGAAATGTGAGAGAGAGAGAGTGAGAGAGAGGTTAAAAATTCTGCAAGAGTAGATTAACGAGACAGTAACACGAGGATTTGGCTAATGACACTTCTGCTTCTCACCAGCTAATATTTCGTCCTCAGAGGCTCTGCTCTCCAACTCTAAATCGGAATACATCTGAGACGCCCAAAAATAGTTCAGGCAGCTGGGGGAATTTGATGTCTTGGTGGCTCTGGGGAGCATTCAGCACGCCAGCCTCACTCAAGGACATTACCTTGTGTAACAAAGTGAGGTAATTGCAAATCTTCTGAAAGATGGAACTGCATTACCCACGCCAGGAAGAAGATGGGGAAAGTAGAGATATTTGGAAGTGAGTAGAGATTCTGGGGGCGCAGAAGGAGAGGGGAAGTGAAGGCAGTCAGATGCCCAGGAGTTGTTGGACAATACTGGGGGAAGCTTGTCTTCACCAATGGAATTTTCACCTTGGCTCCCTTGGTACCCAGCACTCCCTAGGTCAGCAGCTCTAACAGCCACCTTTGGGATTGCTTTGGAAACAAATTGCAGATCACCACAATCAGATGATGGAAAAAATACTCCTCTGAATGGAATTGGCCAGAAAGGAAACAAAAAAAACCCAGCAAGTACTTTATCTTGATAAACAACAAGAATTTGCATTTCTACCGTGTATCTAACTCAGGCACAAGATCTCTGAGGCACTCCACAAACAACACGCCCCATCAAGTCATAAGGCCACGAGATGCAGGGGCAGAATTAGGCCATTCAGCCCATCGGGTTTGGCTGATGTGCTCATCCTCGAATTAATGAAATGATGCTGGCAATCTGATACAGGTACAGAGAATGCTGGAGAAACTCAGCAGGTCTGGCAGTATCTGTGGAGAGAGAGCAAGAGTTAACATTTCCAGTCCAGCATCACCCTTCTTCAGAATGGATCGTCCTCAATTCCTTTGATTCCCCTTACTGATTAAAAATCTCTCTGAGCCTTGAATATATTTAATGCCCCACCCTCAACAGCCCTCTAAAATATTCCACATATTCACAACTCTCTGAGAGAAGAAATTCCTCCTCATCTCTGACTTAAATGTGCGACCCTTTATTCTGAGGGTATGCCCTCTGGTCCTGGACTCCCTCACAAGGGGAAACAACCTTTCCACACCTACCCTGTCAAGTCCCCTAAGATTAAGAATAAGAATATGTATAGAAGGAGAAACTGGTACCCAATGCTGGCCAGCCTTCTATAGCGGTATCTTTTTGGAAGCTGGTGAGGTGGAGTGGTGGAGAGATGTTGGGCGTTGGGTGGGTAAGTGTGATTCCGAAGCTCAGGGACCAGCTAGCTGAAGGCATGGCTTCCGGTGGTATAGTGAACGGAACCGGGATGCACAAACTAAACCACTTTGCAGCTCATATCAAATCAAGGTGTTTTTTATTTAGTTTGAGTGCGGCCAAATGTCCCAAACACCGTCATCACTGTCCCTGGTGGTATGACAAGACCCAGCTGAGGGGCAGAGCTATACAATCGTAAGGGAGTTGCTCAGGGAGTCTTTAACATTGAATACAGGGCCCTATGAAGTTTCAGGGCATCAGGCCAAACCTATGGGCAAAGACACCGTGGTAGTACCATGACTGGCGTGATTGGTACCTCATGGAACCTGGCAACTCTGCCACTATGTGATACACAGTGAGGGTGGCTTGATGCAGTTCAGTCCTCTCTGTCCTTGCTTTGTTGAATGATCAGTGGGAGAGGCTACACCACAGAAGAGGTACTGCTGTTCATTATCAACATGGTTCATTGCAATATAGCAATCATTGCTGTAGTCATTGGCACAACTGATGTGGAATATCCACAAGTCAGACACAGCCACGAGGACTCTCAGGTGTGGCACCTATTACATTTTCACCAGAAATCGGCAGGTGTGGAGCTTGCACTCAGACTGTGTGCGACACCACAGAATAGGGGAGCAAATGCAACTTTCACAGCCATACAACATCTCCTCCCAAGCTTCCTTTTCTCCCTGAGTCGACCGTTATGGTTCATGCAAATAACAATACAACGTTCACCACTACCCAACCTCCCCACAAATCTCTGCCTTCACAAATTACAGTGGTCTGGACATTTTTCACTTCTCCCAGAATCCTCTGTGTTTGGACTTGTTTAGCTCTTTTGCTTGACGATTGTTGACCTTGATTCTGCGAATCATTTCTCCGTTGCAGATACTTTAATCATTCAGACATCCTTTGCACAGGACATTGCTGCTGGTAGACCTGGTTGTTGGTCTATTATCTTGACAATCGTTAACCACCTGAAGTCCCTTCACAGAGGAACCCTTCCCTGCTAGCTCATCTAGTTGCCCCATAACATCATCTGGGAGACCACTAATCCCATAAGTGTTGTTCATTGTAAAAGACAGCCACACTGTAAAACCAAACATCTTCCTCACTGTATTGTACCCACAGTATTGTGGAACGTACTGCCATAGAAGCAGGCCAAGTCATTGAACATATTTAGGATAGAGATAGGTTCTTGATGAGTAAGGGGGTCAAGGGTTATAGGGAAAAGGCAGAGAATGAGGTTGAGATGATCAGCCATGTTCGAATGGCAAAGCAGACTTGATGGGCTGAATGGCCTAATCATGCTCCATATCTTATGGTCTTATGGTTTTATTTCTAGACCAGGCACTAACTTGCTGATTGGAACATGTTTTTGAATGCTTTTCACAGTATTCTTCTTGCTTAAACCAAGTCACGTCTTTGCCTTTGCCTTGTCCTAAGAACATAGATCATAAAAAATAGGAACAGGAATAGGCCATTCAGCCCATTGATCCTGCTCCACCATGCAGAAGGATCATGGCTAACATTCCTCATGTCCACTTTCCTGGCCTTTCCCTGTCACCCTTGATAGAACCTCCTGATCGCGATCAAGCTCCTGAACCGAGGGATTTGGGGTCTGGCTTCTACTGAATCACAAGCAGTTCATCATCAAATTGTTGTCCAGGTCAGGTACCCTCCATCACCCTTTGTGGTTGTCTGACCTGTAGACCAGCTTCTTCCACACTCTCAGCTGCTTAATCAGCATTAACTTTCTCACTGACTTTCATTGTTCTGGTTCCCAGGGATTATCACTGAAAGAATGGGCTCCAGTTGGTTGTACTGCTCATTCTTGTACTCAGCATTGTTTCAAACTCTGCTGGGGTTTATCTTCTGCTCAGTCTTCATTGGAGATGAAGTGTTTTTCAGATGTATTATTGCAGCCTGCATGATGAGGTATGAGATTTTGAATCTTTTTTTTGAGATCTCTGACCATCACATCATTGACTGGTCCCCTTCTACAGGCCTGGTAACGACTAAGGGACCACCCCCCAACCCCATGGATCCTTTCCAAGACACCTTCCTGAGGAGAAAACTGGAAATAACTAGTCTTCTATCACACATTAATAAAACCAAATGATCATAAGATGTAGGAGCATAAACAGGCCATTCAGCCCATCAAGTCTGCTTCACCATTCAATGAGATCATGGCTGATCTGATAATCCTCAACTCTACTTTCCTGCCTTTTCCCCATAACCCAGGTGATTAAGAATCTGTTGACCTCAAGCTTTGAATATATTTAATGACACAGCTTCAATAGTCCACTGGGGTAAATATTCAATAAAGCTCCATGGATTCACTCCTCTCTGAGAGAAAAAGATTCCTCCTCATCTCTGTTTTACATGTGTGACCATCCCTCCCTCCTTATTCCAAGATTATTCCCTCTGGTCCTAGGCTCTCCCACAGGGGAAACAAACTTTCTACATCTACCCTGTCAAGTTCCGTAAGAATCTTGTATATTTCAATAAGGTCCCCTCTCATTCTTCTAAACTCCAATGAGCCCAATCTAGTCAAACATAAATTGCTGGAAAAACTCAGCAGATCTGATAGCATCTGTGGTGATAGAAATGAAGTTGACATTTTGGGTCCAATGATTCTTCTTCACAACTGATAGCAACTAGGAAAATGTTGCTATGCTGAAGGGGTGGGGAAGAGGGGAGGAGTAAACAATAGGTGGAGATGGGGGTCCCATCTCTATCGCTCATTGCTATTTTCTTGCTCAATTTAGTCAACCTCTCTTTATAAGAATAAAAGCAAAATACTGCAGTTTCTTCGAAAATGAAGACCAACTTCTGCACTTACTGTTTGATTTTGAGGCAATTTTATATCTTAGGAATTGTTCACTCCAAGATGCCCAATCTTGTTCTCTGTAATCGTTCATCTTTTATTTGTTTGGACGTGGGCAACACTAGCAACTTTAGTATTTATTGATGATCCCAAATAGCCATTGAACTCAGTGACTTGCTCAGGCCACTTCAGAGGGCAAGTAAGAGTCTGTGGGCTTGTTGTGGGTTTGGAGTCACATGTAGGCCAGACCAGGTAAGGATGGCAGATTGCCCTGTCTAAAGGATATTGGTAAATCACATGGGTTTTTATGACAATCAACAATGGTTACTTGGCCACCATTAGACTATCTCTAGCTCCAGTTTCTCTTTATATTTAACTCAAATTTCACTATATTCTAGGTGGGATTCAAACCTATGTCCCCAGAACAAGGATAATAGGTTGCCACAACATTGTGGGCCAAAGGGTCTGTACTGTGCTGTACTGTTCCATGTTCTAACAGTAGCTTGAGGGTCTGGATAACTAGTCCAGTAACATTACCAGTACGGCTTGTAATCTGCTGTTCCTCAAATTCACATCTTTGTATTCTTCAATAAATCAAAGCTCAACATTCAGTCACATACTGGGTCTGATGATCAGAAGCTTGATGAAAGAGGTTGGTTTCAATGAGGGCCGAAGAGAAGGAAAGTGAGGGAGGGAGGGAGGAGTTAGGAGAGAATCCCAGAGTTTGTGGCCATGCCTTCAGTTGCCCGGACCCCCAGTACTCGAGTGATTAAAGTCAAGATACACAAAAGGCCAGAAATAGAGGAACACAGAGAACATCAGAGAGCTGTGAAGCTGGAGGAGATTGCAGAGATAGGGAGGTGATTGGAGGTACGTGGAGGGATTTAAGAATTTAACACAGCAGCACATCAATGCAGTGTTCAAAAGGATTGATAAACAAGAAAATACTGCACAGAATCTCACAAGTTCTATAGCAATTGAATTTAAAACAGGGGTGGCTATGGTCTAGTGGTATTATCACTGGACTATTAATCCAGAGACCCAGATAACATTCTGGGGACCTGGGTTCAAATCCCAACACAGCAGATGGTGGAATTTGAATTCAATAAATATCTGGAATTAAGAATCTAATGATGACTGTGAATCCATTGCCGATTGTTGGAATAAACTCATCTGGTTCATTAATGTCCTTTAAGGAAGGAAACAGCCATCCTAACCTGGTCTGCCCTACATGTGACCCCAGGCCCAGAGCAATGTGGGTGAATCTTAACTGCCCTCTGGGCAATTAGGGATGGGCAATAAATGCTGCCTGGCCATGACACCCTCATCCCATGAATAAATTGACGAATAAAAGATATACATTTAAATAACAGCAGATTACAAGCAATATCAAAATGATATAGATTTAAAGTAGCTTTACAGTACCGTGAATGAATAAATGCGCTAAAAAGTTACAGGAGGAGAAATAATCCTTTGCAGGTTCAGACTCCAAGATTAGACAATACTGTGCCAACTATCCACCCTATGCAAGCCTCTTATAATTTTATAAACTTCTATCAGATAGCGACTCAGCCTCCGATGTTGCAGAGAAAACAGTCCAAATGTGTCCAACCTCATCTTATAGTTAATATACTTCAAACCTAGTCACATTCTGATAAACCTCTTCTGCATCTTCTCTAAAGCCTTCACGTTCCTCCTATAGTCCACATTGGCAGATTGGCAGCTGTACAAGGCATTAGTCAGACCATAGCTGGAATACTGTGAACAGTTTGGGCTCCTATCTAAGGAGACAGACCAGAGAAGGTTCACTTGGCTGATCCCAGTGATGGAGGGACTGTCTTATGAGGAGAGGCTGAGTGGGTTGGGTCTGTACTCTTTGGAGTTTAGAAGAATGAACGGTGACCTTATTGAAACAGACAAGATTCTTAGGGTCCTTGACAAGGTAGATGCAGGAAGGTTGTTTCCCCTTGTGGGAGATAAGGGGCCACATATTTAAGACAGAGATGAGGAGGAAGTGAACCCGTGGAATTCTTTACCGCAGAGGTCTGTCGAGGTTGGGTCATTAAGCATACTTAAGGCTGAGACAGACAGATTTTTAATCAGTGAGGGGAATCATGGGTTATGGGGAAAAGGCAGGAAAGAGGAGTTGAGGATTATCAGATCAGCCATGATCTCATTGAACTGCGGAACAGACTTGATGGGCTGAATGGCCTGCTACTGCTCCTATGTCTAATGGTCAATTGATTATTTGCAATGCACAGTGTGTCCATACTCCTACACACTCCATCAAGGCACCAGCGACAGTAGATGGAGGCGCGGGCGGGGGAGGGGAGGGGGTCTAATTGCAGAGGCTGTGTGCAATGGGATAGCACATTAGTTTATGAAACTCACATGCAAATGTGTGTCACCTCCCCTTCAGCAGCCTTGAGCCAGGGCACCAACTCGATGCTAACAGGGAGCAAGTCCGTCATTATGAGCAGGGCAGCTTAGGAAAGGCTCCCCATGTGGCCAGCTGGGTGGGAGGTCACAGATGACAATTGCTTTCAGAAATCCCAGCTCCCGACGCATTACAATTCTGATCCTACCGGCTTAAAACCCTACAGGAGGAAGACACTGCACAGCCCATCAAATCCTACCAAAAGGTTGCTTCATGCTTCAGAGAGTTGCAACAGCTTTCCTGCAGAGACCACATGCCAGGTAAACTAAATCAATTCTGTTCTTTAGTGGAATTCTCTGGGTCCCTTGGCAACTCAGAGACTGCTACTTCAGATCATTCACCAGAGAGGAGAAGGCGTCTGTAGCTGAATAAATTGTCAGAAAACGAGAGGATGTGATCTTCCTCACATCTCAGGAGCTCTTCCCTTTTGGTCAGCTGTATGTCAACTACAAATGAAAACACATCAGCGCGCTCACAGTCTCTGGACTTAGCTACACAAGAGATTCAAAAACAAAACAAACTTAAACAGCGCTTCAGTTTTTCACCCTTTCCTGCCTAAGCTCAAAGATCTTAGATTCTGTCTGTCTGTGCAGTAAATCTTTCTGTTTTACTGTTAGTCTTGTGTGTGCCTAAACTACAGCAGGAATATAACCATTAGAAAACACAGGTTCCTAATGCTCCTGTTACTTGTCCAAACACAACACTACCGTCAGGTCTTGGCTTTGGGAATGAGACTGATTTTGAATGACATAGTACAGAAAGTGACTATTTGGCCCATTATACTTATACCAGCTCTGAGAGAGAGCGATCCAATTGGTCCCACTGGCCCTGCACTTGCCCCATAGCCTTACAGATATTTCTTTCTTAAGTTTTGATAGATTTCCGTGTTACACAACATAAGGACTAAGAGCAAGACTAGGCCACTCAGCCCCTTGAGCCTGCCCCACCCTTTATCTCGGCCTCAACTCCACTTTCCTGCCTGCTCCCCTTTGACTAAGAACAAACTTTGTTCAAGTTCCAGCCGAATCTGCTTTCACATTGCTCAGTATCTTCCAAAACACAACAACACCCTGTGCTAAAACAAACCCTCACTCTGTGCTGGCTTGCAAATAATATTAATCCTGTGGGCGGCACGGTGGCTCAGTGGTTAACACTGCTGCCTCACAGCGCCAGGGACCTGGGTTCCATTCCATCCTCAGGGCGACTGTCTGTGTGGAGTTTGCACATTCTCTCTGTGTCTGCATGGGTTTCCTCCGGGTGCTCCAGTTTCCTCCCACAGTCCAATGATGTGTGGGTTAGGGTGGATTGGCCGTGGGAAATTTTCCCATAGTGTCCAGAGATGTTTGGGTTAGACATGATAAATGCAAGGATAGGGGAATGGGTCTGGATGGGATGCACTTCAGAGGGGTAGTATGGACTTGTTGGGGCTGAATGGCCTGTTTCCACACTGTAGGGATTCTATGTCTGTGGCCCTCAGGTTAGCAACAGTCCTGCCTGTGGGAACTGTTTCTCTTTATTTACTCAATCGAAATCATGAACACCTCAGTGCAATCTCTCCCCTCGTCTTCCCTGCTTGAAGGGGAAGACCAACAGCGTCCACAATCTCTCCACACCGAGCACAGCACCTTCCACTCCCTCAGGGTTCCAAAGAAACATTACAGCCCTCACCCCCAACCCCTGGCAAGACTTTCTGACGTGCGGTCACTTTGAAACAGAAGAACTGCTCCAGCCAGTTTGTGTCCAACAAGCTCTTGCAAACAACAATGTGAAAAGCCCAGAACATCTTGCCCCTTTTCTACAGAAAGACAGACCGGCATTGGAGGCAGTCCACATAAGGTTCACTCGGCTGATCCCAGGTGTAGAGGGACTGTCTTGTGAGGAGGGGTTGAGTAGGTTGGGCCTGTACTCATTGGAGTTTAGAAGAATGAGATGGGACCTTATTGACACAGACAAGATTCTTAGTAGACTTGACAGGGGAGTTGCAGAAAGGTTGTTTCCCTTGTGGGAGAGTCTAGGACCAGAGGGAATAATCTCAGGACAAGGAGTCACCCATTTAAGACAGGAGTGAGAAGGAATTTCTTCTCTTAAAGGGCAATGAATCTGTGGAATTTTTTACCACAGAGGGCTGTTGAGGCTGGGTCATTATTTTTAAGGCTGAGATAGACAGATTTTTAATCAGTGAGGGGAATCAAGGATAGTGGGGAAAAGACAGGGAAGTGGAGTTGGGGATTATCAGATCCGCCATGATCTCATTGAACGGCAGAGCAGACTCGATGGGCTGAATGGCCTATATCGCCTCCTATATCTTACAGTCTTTATCTGGTGGTTGTTGCATTGCGCTTTGTGGAATGTTGCTGTGCACTGATTGCCTGCCATGGTCCCTTCATTACAATAGCGCCTGTCTGTGTGGAGTTTGCACATTCTCCCCATGTCTGTGTGGGCTTCCTCTGGCTCCCTCCCACAGTCCAAAGGTGCGCGGGTAGATTGGCCGTGGGAAATGCAGGGTTACAGGGTTAGGGCTTGGGGGGAGGGTGGTGAGTCTGGGTGGGATACTTTTCAGAAGGTCACTATGGACTCAATGCGCTAAATAGCTTGCTTGGTTCTATTCTATCATACAGACATATGAGCTCAGTTTGAGGCTGGGTAATGTGTGAGCTTGTTGACTCATAAGAAGTGGCAAGGATATTGAAAATCCTCACCACCTCCAACACCACTCCCTACCTGACTATGGGACAGCTAGGTGCAGGAATTTAATGTCCTGACTCAGACTGACAAGGGGACATCTAGACCAGAACCCTCCTGTCCTACTATGGGATCCCTGACCAAAGCACAGACATTACTCCCAGGGTACCCGCTGTCAATCACTGCCTTTGGGAAGGGTTATTAAAGAACAAACATGGAGTGCCCTCTCATCCCAGATAAGGAACCCTCTTACAAAAAGGATCCCCATTGGCCCCTCCGCACACCAAACTTAGCTGGCTACTTTGACCATATAAGGAGATAGAGAAACTTCACTTCAGAGCCAACATTAAACATATTCTGAAGCAGTTTTATCCCCTTTAACCAAAATCATTAGACTTGTACATTTATCAGATTTCACACTGTTTGCAGCCACATTACCCAATAAGGAAGGGAGCTCTTTCTCCCTGTCTCAGGATCACATCAGCAGGTTCCTACTGAGGGACTGCTCTGAACGCTCTGACAGCTCATCTGCTTGCTGCCTCATTCTCACGTCAGCTCATATTCAACCATTAGTCTAAACCAGCTCAAACTGATCAAACTCTCCCTCATCAAAACTCCCCACTCACTCACTCCCTCACTCACACACTCACTCACTCACTCCCCCTCGCTCACTCACTCACTCACTCCCTCACTCACACACTCACTCACTCCCCCTCGCTCACTCACTCACACCCACTCACTCACTCCCTCACTCACTCACACTCACTCACTCACACTCACACACTTACTCACACCCACTCACTCACTCACTCCCCCTCGCTCACTCACTCACACACCCACTCACTCACACTCCCTCACTCACACACTTACTCACACCCACTCACTCACTTCCCCTCGCTCACTCACTCACACACCCACTCACTCACACTCCCACACTCACTCACTCACACACTCACTCACACTTACTCACACCCACTCACTCACTCCCCCTCGCTCACTCAATCACTCACAACCACTCACTGACTCACTCACTCACACTCACTCACTCACACTTACTCACACCCACTCACTCCCTCACTCACTCACACCCACTCACTAACTCACTCCCCCTCGCTCACTCACTCACTCACACCCACTCACACTTACTCACACCCACTCACTCACTCACTCCCTCACTCACACTTACTCACACCCACTCACTGACTCCCTCACTCACTCACACTCACTCACACTTACTCACACCCACTCACTCACTCCCTCCCTCTCCCTCACTCACACACTCACTCACATCCACTCACTAACTCACTCCCCCTCACTCACTCACTCACACCCACTCACTCACTCACTCCCTCACTCACTCACACTCACTCACACACACTTACTCACACCCACTCACTCCCTCTCGCTCACTCACTCACTCACACCCACTCACTCACTCACTCCCTCACCCACTCACACTCACTCACTCACACTCCTGCTCGTTCACTCACTCACCCACTCATTCACACTGACTCTCAGTCCATCTTGCTCACTCACTCACTCTGACTACCCCTCACTCACTCACACTCATGTACACCCATTCACACTCCACCTTACTCACGCACTCATTCCCTCATGCTCATTCACTCACATTCACTCACTCACCATCATTCACACACTCACTCACACTCATACTCACTCCACCTCTCTCACTCACTCACACTCTCCCCCTCACTCACTCACACTTCTATTCACTCCACCTCGCTCACTTACTCCACCACACTCACTTCATCTCTTCACTTACCCCCACACTCACTCACTCCCCTCACACTCACTCCCTCTCCTCAGTCACTCACTGACTCCCCACACTCACTCCCCCTCACTCACTCCCCCTCACTCACACTCCCTCGCACTCATTCAGTCTGAATGCATTTTTCTCCTGTCAAGCCCCTTAAGAATCCTATAGGTTTCAATGAGATCACCTCTCATTCTTCTAAACTCCAGGGGGTAGATTCCCAACCTGTTTAGCCTTTGTTCATAAGACAATCCCTCCATCCCAGGGATCATCCTGGTGAACCTTCTCTGACCTGCCTCCAATGAAACAATACCTTTCCTTAAACAATATGACCAAAACTGCTCACAGTACCCCAGATGTGGTCTCCCCAGCACCTTGTACAGTTGCAGTAAGATTTCCCTACTCTTGTACTCCAACCTCCTTGAAACAAGGGCCCACGTTCCATTAGCCCTCCCCGATGACCTGCTGCCCCAGTGTGCCAGCTTTCTGAGCTTATTGCACAGGTTCCCCCCAAAGTGTCGGAGCTTTCTTCAATTACTACCTTCCAAAAGTTGCTTGCTTGGCTGTGAGGTATTTTGCAGGGGCGTGGGTGACCAGAACCAGGGGTCACAGTATGAAGATTTGGGGGAGACCATTTAGGACAGAGATGAGGAGACATTTCTTCACCCAGAGAGTGGTGAGCCTGTGGAATTCATTATCACAGGAAGTGGTTGATGCCAAAACGTTGAATGTATTCAAGAGGCAGCTAGATATAGCACTTGGGGCGAATGGGATCAAAGGTTATGGGGAGAAAGCAGGATTAAGCTATTGAGTTGGACAATCAGCCATGATCGTGAGGAATGGTGGAGCAGGCTTGAAGGGCCGAATGGCCTTCTCCTGCTCCTATCTTCTTTATTTCTATGTTTCAATGCCCTGTGGTTGGAAAAGGTGCAGTCGGAATGGATTTGAAGGGAAACAGGGCATGCACCTTGAGGAGTCACACTTTTGGAGCAACAGAGATTAAGTGGCGAAGGAGTGGGGCTGGTGGAGGACTCATAGTTCTACACTGAGCTAGCATGGAACTGAGGGGCTGGGTGACCTCTCTCTTCATGTCTCTCTGATTTGAAATGTAATTCCTTTTGATAAAGTGTGCAAATTAAGAGAACAGAATAAAGCACAGATCTTCCAAACCCATGGCCACTTCCATCTAGAAGGCTAAAGGCAGCAGATACCTGGGAACACCTCCCCCTGCAAGATCCCCTCCAAGCCACTCACCATCCTGACTTGGAAATATATTGCCAATCCGTCAGTGTCACTGGGTCAAAATCCTGGAATTCCCTCCCTAATAGCATTGTGGGTCAACCCACAGCAGGTGGACTGCAGTGTTTCAAGAAGGCAGCTCACCCCGACCTTCTCAAGGGGCAACCAGGGACGGGCAATGAATGCTGGCCCACCCAGCAATGCCCACGTCTCACAAACGTATTTTAAGAAATCTTCCAAAGACCATAAATGTGGAGACTGTAGAAGTATTTGCTGGCAGAAGTTCTTTTCAGCTTCAGTTCCACATCAGTGCAGTCAAATTCTAGGTCCATTCAATACAAGTTTCTTTTTGCAAATTCTAGACAACATTCATTGCTGTAAGATGAATGGATTCAGTGAGCTTACACATGTCTGCCTAATAACAGGAATTTAGCTGTATTCATGGCAATTATTCCCAATGTGATTTTAAAATGCAGCGTGTGTCAAATAAAGAGGCAATGTTCAAAATCTTTGAGGGTATGACGATTCGTCTTCTGATAGTTTAAAAGTCAGATGTTTTATGTGGTCACAGCAATGTAATTTCTATTACCCACAATCCCTGCCCATCTCAGCCCTCTCCTTGTCTCCTCTTAACGTGCCACAGCATTGGACAGGTGTCTGTTGACTCTCCTGCTTCAGTACAACAATGACCCGCACCTGTACAGCACCTTCAATGTTGTAACATGTCCCAAGCTAAGGTTGCAACAGATATGGGTTCTGAAGGGTTAATTGTCACGTGAGCATAGCTCCACCCATTCTCCCAATGTTGCGCACAGCCTGTGGGTGGAGGTAAGGAGTCCTGTTCTGGTTGTTGAAGGGAGCAGATGTAGCTCCCTAATATCCGAGGAATCAGTACCCAGTGCAGAGATAGTAGGAGCTGCAGATGCTGGAGAATCTGAGATAACAAAGTGCAGAGCTGGATGAACACAGCAGGCCAAGCAGCATCAGAGGAGCAGCAGATGTTCACCTGCACATCTGCTAATGTGGTATACTGTATCCGCTGTTCCCGTTGTGGCCTCCTCTACATTGGGGAAACCAAGCGGAGGCTTGGGGACCGCTTTGCAGAACACCTACGCTCGGTTTGCACTAAACAACTGCACCTCCCAGTCGCGAACCATTTCAACTCCCCCTCCCATTCCTCAGACGACATGTCCATCCTGGGCCTCCTGCAGTGCCACAACGATGCCACCCGAAGGTTGCAGGAACAGCACCTCATATTCCGCTTGGGAACCCTGCAGCCCAATGGTATCAATGCGGACTTCACAAGCTTCAAAATCTCCCCTCCCCCTACCGCATCCCAAAACCAGCCCAGCTCGTCCCCGCCTCCCTAACCTGCCCTTCTTCCCACCTATCCCCTCCTCCCACCTCAAGCCCCACCCCCATCTCCTACCTACTAACCTCATTGCGCCCCCTTGACCTGTCCGTCTTCCCTGGACTGACCTATCCCCTCCCTAGCTCCCCACCTACACTCACCTTTACTGGCTCCATCCCCGCCTCTTTGACCTGTTTGTTTCCTCTCCATCTATCCTCTCCTCTATCCATCCTCTATCCGCCTCCCCCTCTCTCCCTATTTATTTCAGAACCCCCTTCCCCGCCCCCATTTCTGAAGAAGGGTCTAGGCCCGAAACGTCAGCCTTTCTGCTCCTATGATGCTGCTTGGCCTGCTGTGTTCATCCAGCTCTAACCCTTGTTATCTCAGTACCCAGTGCAGCTGTATTTATTGCTATCATGAAATAACTTTTCTTGTTACCTAAGGACGGCGCCTCTTCTGTCGGTACTCTATGGTAATAAGACCATTAGAGCAGAAGTAGGCCATTCAGGCCATTGATTCTGCTCCACCATTCAATGAAATCATGGCTGATCTGATAATCCTCAGCTCCACTTTCCTTCCGCAGCGACTGTAACAAAGTCAGCCAGGTGGACCTCATAGAATCTGAGTTCCCCGATTGGGGCTGTTAACCTGGTCCAATCAGGGAGCCCTGGCTGACAGTTATAAACAGGAGTGTTAGAGGTTCTGTTCATTCTGAGAGCTGGCTCCGAGGGAGCTGGGTCAGTGTCAAAGACTCTCCACGTGTAAATAAAGAGGGACTTGGTGATGGGATACCGGTCTCTGTGGAGATATTTCACCTCCCTTTTCCCCATTACCCTTGATTCCCCTTTCTGATTAAAAATCTATCTGTCTCAGCTTTGAATATATTTAATGACCCAGCCTCGACAGCCCCTCTTCGGTAACGAATTCCACAGATTCACTCCCCTCTGAGAGATAAAATTTCTCCTCATCTCTGTCTTAAATGCATGACCCCTTAACTCTGATATTCTCAGGTCCGAGACTCAACAAGGGGGGATTAACCTCTCCACGTCTAGCCCGTCAAATCCCCTAAGAATTGTATACAGTCCTCTAACCGCTAGGTAATTCCTAGAGGCAAGACAAGGGAGGAGTGGTGGCACAAATTGCCTCAAACCGTGGCCAGTGTCACATTCTGCTCAAGGTGGAAAATACCCCCAGGTACCAGACAGGAGGGTTATCAGACATGCCTATATTCCGTCTACAAGGTAGTAAAAGAGACGATCAAAAAACACTTTTTTAAAAAGTTCATTCATGGGATGAGGGCGTCACTGACTAGACCAGCATTTATTCCCCATCGCAGAGGGCAGCTAAGAGTCAACCACATCGCTGCTGGTCTGGAGTCACATGTAGGCCAGACCAGGTAAGGATGGCAGATTCCTTCCCTGAATGACATTAATGAACCGGATGGGTGACTTCCCCAACAATTGGAACTGGATTCGTGGTCACCACTAGATTCTTAATTCCAGATCCTTATTAGATTCAAACTCCACCATCTGCCACGGCAGGATTCGAACCCAGGTCCCAAGTACATTATGTGGTTCTCTGGATTAATTGTCCAGCAATAACACTACTAGGCCATCACCTCCCTGCTGATAAAAGTACATATCAAAGAGTCTCCCTCTGAAAGCGAGGTACAAATGAAGCAAGGGTGAATTAAGAAAAAGATATTGTTCACCAAGCGAGTAGTTAGGGTCTGGAATGCACTGGCTGGGAAATGTGGGGGTGGGGAGTGTGCAGGTTCAACTAAGGCATTCAGGAGGGGCATTAGATAGTTTTTTGGATTAAAATTGTGAGCAGGGATGTGGGGAAAAGGCAGGAGATTGATGCTAGGGATAGAATCAGTGCAGGCATAGTGGTCAGAATGGTCTCCCTCCATGCTGTCAAAAATCCGTGAATCTGTAAAGTGGGGTCAAGAGGTGGAGAGGGTTTGGGAGAGAATTCCTGACTGAGGTCCAAGGACATGGTCCCCAGTGCTGGAATGATTGAAATCAAGGTGGGAATTGTCAGAGCTGGCAGAAATAGGAAGGGCTTTAATCCAAAGTGCTGGAAAATTCTAATGATGACGGGGCCTGATGGGCTGGAGCCAAAGGCAGAGCAGCAAGGCCTATGAATGTTCCCAGCTTTTGGTGGGTCAGTGACATCTTGACTCAGTGACATTGAAGTTGGAAAACTGTCCTGAAAAATGTTTCAGACTGGTCACTGCAGGATCCTGGCCAGAGAAGGATGAATTTCCAATAATTGATCCCACAGAATGACAAACAAATGAGTTTTCCCACTCTGCTTTCTGCTTGGAAACCCACCCACGTTCCACTGTGAAACCTTAGACCCTGAACAAGATCAGATTAAAATCAGCCTGAAAATTGCATATGTGCGTGTTTGAGTGTGTGTGAGAGAAAGTGTGAGTGTGAGTGTCTGTGAGTATGTCTGTGTGTGTATGAGAGAAAATGTGAGTGTGCTTGTATCTGTGAGTATGTCTGTGTGTGTGAAAGTGTGAGTGTGTGTATGTCTGTGTGTGTGAGAGAAAGTGAGTGTGCGTGTGTCTGTGTGTTTGTGAGAGAAAGTGTGAGTGTGCTTGTGTCTGTGTGTACATCTGTGTGTGTTTGAGAGAAAGTGTGAGTGTGCGTGTGTCTGTGCGTGTGTGAGAGAAAGTGTGAGTGTGTCTGTGTGTGAGAGAAAGTGTGAGTGTGCATGTGTCTGTGTGTGTGTGAGAGAAAGTGTGAGTGTG
>NC_063335.1:117026881-117032199 GCF_021869965.1 Rhincodon typus
GTCTGTGTGTGTGTGAGAGAAAGTGTGAGTGTGCGTGTGTCTGTGTGCGTGTGAGAGAAAGTGAGTGTGCATGTGTCTGAGTATGCCTGTGTGTGTGAGCGAAAGTGTGAGTGTGAGTGTGTCTGTGTGTGTGAGAGAAAGTGTGAGTGTGCGTGTGTGAGAGAAAGTGTGAGTGTGCTTGTGTCTGTGTGTACGTCTGTGTGTGCGAGAGTAAGTGTGTGTGCTTGTGTCTGTGTGTATGTCTGTGTGTGTGTGAGAGAAAATGTGAGTATGCGTGTGTCTGTGTGTATGTCTGCGAGAGAGCAAATTTGAATGTGTGTGTATTTGTGCATGTGTGTAAGAGAAAGTGTGCCTGGGTGAGTTTGTATGAGAGATATTGTGAGAGTGTGTGTGCGTGTTTGTGAAAGAGTGTGTGTCTGTTTATCTGAGCATGTCTGTGTGAATGTGTAAGAGAGTGTGTATCAGTGTTTGTGTGTGTGTGTGTGTGTCTCTTTGTCTCTGTGTGCATCTGTGTACGTGCGCACACTTGTGTGTGTGTGTGTGTGTGTGTGTGCATGTGCATGTGTGTGTGTGTGTGTGTGTGTGTGCGTGCACTTGTGTGTGTGCGTACATGTGTGTGCGCGTATGTGTGTGCAAGTGTGTGTGCACGTGTGTGCGTGAGTGTGTGTGTGTGTTTATAGTGGGGAGACTGTGTACCTGTGATATTGCGGGGAGGGTTAGGACGGGGAGGGTCTGGTCTTGTGGACCTCTATCTGTGTGTGGTGGGATTGAGAGTGATGTGGGCGCGTGAGTGGGGAGTGAATGAGAGTGGAGGAATGAGTGAGTGCGGGGAAGTTTTAGACCAGAAGGAATATTCTCAGAATAAAGGAACACCAATTAAAGACTGAGATGAGGAGGAATTCCTTCACTCAGGGGATTGAGAGTCTGTGGAACTCCTTGTCATAGAGAGCTGTGGGGGCAGAGTCCTCATGTATATTTAAGGCCGAGATCAACAGATTCTTGATCAGTCAGAGAATCGGGGAAAGGGCAGGAAAGTGGACGTGAGGAATATTGGATCAGCCATGATTCTATTGAATGGTGAAGCAGGCTCAAGGAGCCGAATGGCCTGCTCCTATTTCTATTTCTGCTGGTCTTATGGTCACTGTTGTAATGTAGGAACCTCAGAAGACAATCTATACACAGCAAGTTCCCACGGACATCAATGTGATACAGGATGAGAATTTGCATTTGAATGGTGTTTTTGCGGGGGACAAGAGGGAGAGTTCCTCTGTTCATTTTTCATGGATACAGTCATCCATCTTCAGCTGCTTCATCAATGACCTTCCCTCCATCATAAGGTCAGAAATGGGGATGTTCGCCAATAATTGCACAATGTTCAGCGCCATTCACGACTCCTCAGACACTGAAGCAGTCTGTGTTCACATGCAACAAGATCTGGACAATATCCAGGCTTGGGGTGACAAGTGGCAAGTGACATTCACGCCCCACAAATGCCAGGTAATGATCATCACCAGTAAGAGACAATCTAACCACTGTCCCTTCACATTCAATGGTCTTATGATGCTGAAAAACCCACTATCAACATCCTTGGGGTTATCTTTGACCAGAAACTCAACAGGACTCATCAGATAAATACAATAGCTACAAGAGCAGGTCAGAAGCTACGAATCCTGCAGTGAGTAACTCCCCTCCTGACTCCCCAAACCCTGTCCCACCATCTACAAGGCACAAGTCAGGAGTGTGATGGAATACTCCTCACTTGCCTGGATGGGCGCAGCTCCAACAACACTCAAGAAGCTTAACACCATCCAGGACAAAGCAGCCGCTTGATTGGCACCACATCCACAAACATCCACTCCCTCTACCACCGACGCTCAGTAGCAGCAGTGTGTACTATCTACAAGATGCACTGCAGAAACTCACCAAAGATCCTCAGACACCACCTTCCAAACCCATGACCACTTCCATCTAGAAGGACAAGGGCAGCAGATACATGGGAACACCACCCCCTGCAAGTTCCCCTCCAAGCCACTGACCATCCTGACTTGGAAATATATCGCCGTCCCTTCACTGTCACTGGGTCCAAATCCTGGAATTACCTCCTTAGGGGCATTGTGGGTCAACCTACAGCACATGGACTGCAGTGGTTCAAGAAGGCAGCTCACCCCCACCTTAGAAGAGAATAGAATCCCTACAGTGCAGAAAGAGGCCATTCAGCACATCCAGTCTGCACTGACCCTCCGAAGAGCATCCCACACAGCTCTGATCTCCATCCCCTGTAACCCTGCATTTCCCATGGCTAATCCATACATCCCTGCTCACTATGGGCAATTTAGCATGGCCAATCCACCCTAACCTGCACATCTTTGGACTGTGGGAGGAAACTGGAGCACCCGGAGGAAACCCACGCAGAGAATGTGCAAACTCCACACAGACAGTCGCCCGAGGGTGAAATCGAACCCAAGTCCCTAGTGCTGTGAGGCAGCAGTGCTAACCACTGAGCTGCCCTCATGGGTCAGCTTGGGAGGGGCATAAATGATGGTCCAACCAGTGACGGAAGATATTTTGTGTATTTGTGGGAGACAAAGCAACGTCAAAGGACTATCAGAGTGGACTGACCTTGGTCAAGATAGTGTGGTAAATTATTAATATCCCATTTACACCGAAAAGTAACAAAAGAACACATGTTGCCTGGTGCTCTCTTTGTTAATGATCACCTTTTGTGGTAACAGTGGAAAAAAAACATTGCTTCTGAAAACAGTCCCTGGCTTGCTATTCTTCTCCCTGCAGATGAACGAATGGACAAAGATGGGAGGGAGAAGGGTTCGTTCTGTTTTCCAGAGAATTACTCTCACCAGTTGGCTTTTACAGTATCTAGGTTCCCTCAGCGTGTGTACCTATTATTTTACAGCAGCGATCCAATTAATTGAGAGGTCCAGTCGAAATGAAAGAAAAGTAACCTCTTTCTGCCCAGGGCTTCTTGGAGCTCTGTTGCAATGAGAGACGAGGTATAGATAAGTCACTGAGGTGACAGCTTTGAGCTCTGATCAACTGGTTTGTCTTTACTCACTCAGGACTGTCCGAAACATTATAATCTTACCACACACCAGCCATCACCATCCCCACCACACAACTTCCACATCCTGTGTTCCACCAGCTCAACAAAGAATTAGAAATGTTAGGATGATGCAGGTCTGCACTTTTCAAGGTTAATTTGCCCCCTTATTAGTGTGAAGATTCAAATTTTCATTATGAGGTTTTCACAAGAATTCACTAATAACCACTTTTTATTTTCAAATGTGAGTATAGAGACCAGGAGCAGCATTATTAAATGATTGCGGTTCCCAATAATCATTTGGGTGGTGGGATAAATGACAGTGCGTTTTTTGGCTAAGGTGAGGTGGTGGGGGGCACAGATTTAAAACAGACATGAGGAGGAATGACTTCTCTCCAAGGATTGTGAATCAGTGGAATAGACTCCCCCAGAGTGCAGTGGATGCTGGGACATTGAGCAAATTTAAGGAGGAGATAGACAGATTTTTAATTAGCAATGGGTTGAAGGGTTATGGAGAGTGGGCAGGAAAGTGGATTTGAGGCTGAGATGAGAAGAGCCATGATTGTATTAAATGGTGCAGCAGGCTCGAGGGGCTGAATGGCCTATTCCTGCTGCTAGTTCTAATGTTCTTATGATTTGAAGCTGGTTATGGGTCCACACTGAAGTGAGCTCACTTTCCCACTAGATTTCTTTCTTTATTCTTTTATGGGAGGCAATGGCTGGGCCACAGTTGTTGCCCATCCCTAACTGCCCCTCGGCCATTTCAGAGGCCAGTTGAGCACCAACTACGTTGCTTTGGATCCAGAGTCACATGTAATCCAGACCAGATAAGAATGGCAGATTTCCTTCCCCAAAGGGACACTGGTGAACCAGGTGGGGTTTTACAACAATCAGCAATAGTTTCCTGGTGTCCATTGCTCAGACTAACCTCAATTCCTGATTTGTTCATTGAATTTAATTTGCATTTCACCAGCTGAAATGGTGGGACTTAACCCACGTTTTCAGAAATTCCCTCCCTAAGGGCATTGTGGGTCAACCTACAGCACATGGACTGCAGTGGTTCAAGAAGGCAGCTCACCAGCCATTGTAAAAACTTTTCACTGTCCTCCTATATTTCTGTATTGTAGTACAAGTGACAATAAAGGATATTCTATTCTAACCTGGTCCAATCAGGAAAGCCCTGGCTGACCAATATAAACAAGGGATTCAGAATCTCCTCAGTTAAGGGTAGTGCCCTTTATTTGTTCATGGGATGAGGGCATCACTGGCTAGGCGGCATTTATTGCCCATCCCTAATTGCCCAGAGGGCAGTTAAGAATCAACCACATTGCTGTGGGTCTGGAGTTGCATGTAGGTCAGACCAGGTAAGGATGGCAGTTTCCTTCCCTAAGGGGACATTAGTGAACCAGATGGGTTTTTTTCCTGGCAATCGACAACAGATTTATGGTCACCATTACATTCTTAATTCCAGATATTTTACTGAATTCAAATTATACCATCTGCTGTGGTGGGATTATGAACCCAGGTCCCCAGAACATTGAGCCTCTGGATTGACAGTCCAGTGATAATACCACCAGGCCATTGCCTCCCCCCTTGGAGCTGGTTGGCTACAGCCAGTGTACTGTGCACAAGTAAATAAAGGGTGACTTGTTAATGGGATCCCAGCCTCTGTGCAGTTATTTCAGTCATACTGGACTTTCATTTTTTTATTTTTCTACTATTTTTTCCCCTAAGAATTTCTGCTTAAGAATCTGTACGTGGGTATGTTTGTACCTAAGATGGCACCATAAGTGGCGACTGGTAAAATGTTTACTGCACTTGGTTGAGTACATGTGACAATAAAGCAAATTCAATTTAATTCAGTTCAAGAATCAACCAGAACTGAGTACAAGCCAGTGGCTGAGTTTCTAACAGGTTCAGGGAAGGTGAACGTTGTAACATGTTTAAATGGCAGTTAATGGTAAGGAATCTATTGCGATAACTACTCGGTCTAAACTGGAAACCACATATAACACGATTAAAGGAATAATATGTAAAAGCTGAGCATGACAACAGGGTATTTTGGATTAACTGGCTATGTCAGTGTTTATATCCCCCATGCACCTCTCTTAAACTCAACTAAAGACATTAGATCTCGAGGGGGCTTAAAGGGTGGATGCTGAGAGGATGTTTGCCTCGTTGTGAGGGCAGTTGAGGACACAGTAGGTTTCTGAGGAATAGTCCTCCTGTTCAAGATGAAGATAAGGAGAAATTTCTTCTCTTG
>NC_063335.1:117032299-117038588 GCF_021869965.1 Rhincodon typus
CTTGGGGTGGGGGTGGGGGTGGCGGGTTCATTGCTATTCTGTAACTTTCTCTCCCCCAGCAAATAGATGGTGCTGTGTCATCAACCATACTCAACATTGAGATCATAGATCCCCTACAGTGTGGAAACAGGCCCTTTGTCCCAACTGACCCTCAGAGCACCCACCCAGACCCAGACCCATCCCCCTATAACCCACCTAATCTACACATCCCTGAACACTATGGGAAATTTAGCCTGGCCAATGCACCTAGCCTGCACATCTTTGGACTGTGGGAGGAAACCGGAGCACCCAGAGGGAACCCACACAGACATGGGGAGAATGTGCAAACTTCACCTGACAGTTGCCTGAGGGTGGAATTGAACCCAGGTTACTGGTGCTGTGAGGCAGCAGTGCTAACCACTGAGCCACTGTGCCACCCCAAGTAGGAGAGTTGTTTGGTTGATGAGGGAGTCAAAGCTTATTACAGGGAGCCAATGGCCTATTGGTGTTATCACTGGACTATTAATCCAGAGACCCATGTAATGTCCTGGGGACCTGGGTTTGCAATCCTGCCACTGCCGATGGTGGAATTTTGAATTCAATAAAAATTTGGAATTCAGAGTCGAACGATAACCATGAATCCATTATTGATTGTTGAAAAATCCTATCTGGTTCTCTAATGTCCTTCAGGGAAGGAAAATGCCACCCTTACCTGGTCTGGCCTATATGTGACTCCAGTCCCACAGCAATGTGGTTGATGCTTTAACTGCCCTCCGGGCAATTAGGGATGGGCAATAAATGCTCGCCTGGCCAGCGATGCCCTCTATCCAATCTGAATAAAAATGAATTAAAAAAGACAGCAAAGTGGGGTTGAGGACAGATCTGATCAGCAATATTGCAAGGAGAGGCAGGCCTGAGGGGCTGAATGGCCTCCTTCTATCCGTCCTCCTTATGATCTTATTGAACGGTCCCAGAAATGTCATCATTGCATTCTTGAGGTGTGACTGCGTAGCAACACATCCTCCCGGCTAGTGAAGCTGGTTAATACCAATGAATCCCTTAAACAGGTTATCTCACACCAGAAACCATTTGTACATTTCGCATTTTAAAATGTACACTTGAAAAGGAGGTTCAGATACCTCTGACAGATGCTGTTAATTTGATGTTGTCGCCAATAAGTAGCCTGGAATAAGACCAGAGTGAATGTCCCGTCACATTTATCTCACAGCTTTGGATAACTGGCCTAGCTCCACTCCAACATTCTTCAAAGTACACCTCATCCCTTCCTATCAATTTCAATCCGATAGGCACTCGGAGGAGGGACTGTCTGTCTCCATGGGAACACTTGGCAATCAATGGACATGATAATCCATCCAGTGAATCTGGAGAAAGCAGCACAGCTATTGCTGGTGGAATTTCTCTTAATGCTGACAAGATGCGGGAATGAGGAGGGGCTGATTTCCTGTAAAACACTGAAAGGTTCAGCCCTGGCCTGACCGATCCTCCAGGGGCTGCCCCAGCAATAGTTCGTTGCTAATTTCTGCACACAGCAACCAGTTAAAGTCCCAGGAGGAAAATCACAGGAGGTGTTCAAAAAAGGAATTGCTGTCTTAATCTGGTTTGCTTTTTGTGAGTGGGAGTGCTTTTAGTCCATCGTGGCTGTACTATCTCTTGTACTCAGTTTACCAGACTGAGTCCTGGGATGGCAGGAATGACATATGAAGAGAGACTGGATTGGTTAGGGCTTTATTCACTAGAGTTTAGAACAATGAGGGGGATATCTCATAGAAACCTATACAATTCTAACCGGACTAGACAGGATATAATGTCTGATGAGGAGAGGTTGAGTAGGTTGGGCCTGTACTCATTGGAGTTTAGAAGAATGAGAGGGGACCTTATTGAAACAGACAAGATTTTTGGGGCTCTTTACAGGGTAAATGCTGAGAAGTTGTTTCCCCTCATGGGAGAGTCTAGGACCTGAGGGGGAATAATTTCAGAATAAGGTCCACCCTTTTAAGACAGTGATGAGGAGAATTTTCACCTCTCAGGGGACAATGAATCTGTGGATTTTCTAATTGCTAAAAAACAGGCGAGCCATCTTTTTGTTCCCATCCCTTGCAATCATCAGGACCAAAGCAAGAATGCCAAATCTCAGAAGGAACAACAATTTATACCATATGGAGGAGGGGGTGGGGCCGATTGGTGAATGTTGACTCAGAGTGGTGAAGGTGTTGTTAGGGCTCAGGTAACTACTGTCTCTGATGCTTCTGTTTAGTTTGCAGAAGGTGCAGTGCCTGAAACAAATTCTTTTTTAATTAAACAGAAATGTGGGGACAATAGATCTGAAGTGGCAACACCCTCAAGACTCAGAGTCAACTTGCCAACAATCAGTGCTCTTTCTTCATGCAATATAAATTGTTGTTCCCTCTGAAATTTGGCATTCTTGCATCGGTCCTGAGGAGGGCATTGTGAGAAACCGTGCCACTGGGAATTTTTTCCCCCGGCAAGGTGTTGTCACTGCTGCTTTTCCAATAATTTCAGCCTTCCTAAGTAGCAGTGTTTCAGAGATAAATCTTTAATTCCTGGAGATTCCAGTGCAAATTCCTGGAGGCTTGGCAACTCTACAATGCACAGGCCTCTGAGCAGTTTGCGCGTCTACAGAATATTTGCTGTAATTTATTTCAACTTGATTCTTCATTTAATGTTGAAAATTATCAGGCAGGACTGTATTGTTGTCTCTGGGATAACAGATTAAAATCTCAAAGTATGGCAAACATATCAGCTCTATATGTCCTGCTTCATATACCAGGAGAGGAGTCCTCTCTGCGCGTGAGATACTTTTCACACTGAACAGTGGCTCGTCCAAGTCAGGTCCCAAAAGGACACAGAGCTACAGCAAACATGTGGGAAAATTCACAACGATGGGGTCTTGCTATTGCATACTGGGTAAGGATCTTATAGACTGTCTGCCTTCCTCGACAATAATGAGTGACCTAATCATCGTCTTCAAAATAATGAAAGGTTTGACAAGCATTAGAATGCAACAAATAGGAGAAAATGGCTATTCGGCCCCTCAAGTCTGCTGCTGCTATTCAGTGTGATCCCTGGCTGACCTTGGGCTTCTAGTCCACTCCGCTACCCCCTCCCCAAATTGTTCCATTCCCCAAGAGACTGAGAATCTTCCTGTCTCAGCCTTAAATACATTCAGTGATGGAGCACCCCCTGGGGGAGAGAAAGATTCACAACTCTCTCGAGTGAAGAAACTCCTCGTCTCATTCCTAAATGATTGGCTCCTTCTCCTGGGACTGGTCCTCCATGTTCTAGATTCCCCAGCCCCTTCAGAAATAACACCTTCAGCGCCAGCAAGCCCCCTCTGTGTTTGAACCAGGTCACCACTCATTCTTCGGAACCCCAGAGAATCTCATCATTCGTCAACGCTTCAAATCCAGGCATTACTCGAGAGAGCCATCATCTGTACCACGTCCGATGGCAATTAGATCCTTTCTTAAAGATGAGACCAAGACTGAACACAATATTCCAGGTTTGGACTCCCCACATTCCTGGACAATTGTTTTGATGATTTATTGATAGGATCTGGATGTTGTTGGCCAGACTAGCATTTACTGGCAATCCCTGACTGCCTGGAGAGGGCAATGGTTAGATACCTCCTTGGCTTCTTTACCATTCCACTCCAAAATCTTTGAAATAAAGGTCAACATGCCATTCATTTTCCTAACTGTTCGATATACCTTCAAGTTAACACTGTGTTCTTTGTACGAGAGCATTGTAGAGTTGCCATGGCTCCTGGAATTGTGCTGGAATCTCCAGGAATTAAAGGTTCATCCAGGTCCCTCAAGTTTCAACAATCACAAGTTTCATACCCCTGGAAAATATCCTGTTTTCTTACTCCAAACCTCTCAATTCCCCATAATATTGGCCCCATCACCTACCTTGTTACACACACACTGAACCAGTCTCTGCACACAGTTGTTTAGAATCACAGGGCACAGAAGAGGCATTTTTTGGCCCACTGAGTCTGTGCTTCTACTACCTTGGTGGAGCAGAACTTCACTTTTATGCAAAAAAAAGACACATTTTCACCAAGTTTTTCACTTTGCACTCATCAGGACATTTTGCAAAAATACAAATTCACAGGGAACACCAACAATTACCCTGAGGACAAGCTGAGTGCTGATTGGTTCACAACCAGTAGATTGGTAAAGGTATTGAGTATGAACCCATTAATTCTGATTGACAGTTAACTTCCTGGCTTTGTTTAAATTTTAAACAAGACGAGTTGATTCTGATTAGTCAGGGCATGTGATTCTTACAAAATGTAGGGATGAGTGCAAGATGAAAAAGTTTTGGCAAAACAAACTCTGCTTCAGCAAATAACCCGTCTATCATTTAGTTGTCTGTGTGTCCTTTTCATGTGGATACTGAGAAGATATTTCATTTCAGGATGACGAATATTAACAGAGGCCAGCAGAGTAAGATAATCACCAAGAAATGCACTAGGGAATTCAGGAGAAACTTCTTTACCCAGGCAGTGGTGAGAAAGAGGGATTCATTCACACACAGAACGGTTGAAGTGCATTACATCAAAACATTTTTGGGAAAACTAGGCAGAAATTTGGGGGAGTACAAAATCAAGGGTTATGACGATGAATTTAACTGAGAGAAGTTAGAATGGAGCACGAACACAGCATGATGGGCCGAACAGACTGTGACAGTTCAAGAGGGCAGCTCACTGTGACCTTTTATTCATTCACAGTATGAAGGTCTCGCTGGCTGGGCAAGCATTTATTGCCCACTGGGCAGTTAAGACTCAACAACATTGCTGTGGGTCTGGAGTCACATATGGGCCCAGACCAGGGAAGGATGGCAGATATCATTCCCTAAAGGACATTAGTGACCCAGATGGGTTTTTCCCAACTTCGGCAATAGATTCATGGTCATCACTAGACTTCTGATTCCAGATTTTTATTGAATTCAAATTCCACCATCAGCCGTGGTGGGATTTGAATCCTGATCACTAGCTCGACCTCTGGAATCGATATTCTGGAGATCATAGCACCAGCTAAAATCACTAATACCCATAATTGACCCTTAACTGCCTTCTGGGCAATCAGGGATGGTCAACAAATGTAACACCAACATCCTGAGAATGAAAATGAAAATCCTGAGAGAGCAGGCGGCTCCCAAATGATGAAATGACACTTCACTCTCAATAAATCACTTTGCCATGTGGAAACCGGGAGAAATCTGTGCAGCGTTGCTTATGGTAAACGCAGCAGAAAAAGTTCATTGGAACTGGTACCATGGGTTTGCGCTACTCTCCAGTGGACCTGAGGGAGTGATGCAACAGGCTTGTGGGCTGAATGGCCTGCTTCTGGTCTCATGGTGACATGCTTTGATGGTGCAGACAATTCTAGTAACAACTCAAATTAGTACCCTCACATTTTTTTTTTCTCGTGACCACACAGCTGGTACTGAAAGTCTAGGGATTCCCACCAGACCAGTACAAAAAACACCAGATGTGAATCTCTTGCTGTTTTCTGTGGATACAAGGAACTTGGCACAAACATCCAGCTGGAAATCCGATACCCCCCTGCGCCAGAGAGACCTCGCAGTGCAGAGGACGGGGTGGGTGGTTAAGGGATAAAATTAGCCTCGTCTCCCCACACTCAGATCCTCACCAAACCTGGTTAAAATCGAAGTTTTTAACACAAAGCTTGGGCTCGAAAGGAGACAGCGAGTGTTTATCAAGAAAGCAAAGCGTGATGACAAATGAGCATTCAGCTGTTTTAACTTTCTCGTGCCAATTTTGTGCGAACACAGAAATTACACTGAAATTACAGCACAGACATAGGCAATTGGCTTCCTCAAATTCTTTCATTCACATTTCTTTTCCACAAGAATGCCATTCAAGAAGCGTCATGCCTCGAAAGGAAAGGGAACACTGGGTTAGCAAAGAGGCAACATCAAAATGACCTGCTCAGGGAGGCTCCTCGCTCGCGCTGTCGATCAAAACAGATTGTTGCCACAGGAGGCAAACAAGCAGTCGTCCATTTATTCCTCACGTTTAGTGCGAGAGGTGCTGGGGTTTGGGGGTGGGGGGGGGGGAGCTTGAACCTTACCGAGCACACAAGCATTGTAACTGAAACAATTCACCTTCGCAAGCATCAGGACACCATGTGCAAGAGTGCCAGATTTCCAAAGGGAACACCAATTTACACCGCACGGTGCTGACTGATTGGCAAGTTGACGCTGATTGGCTGAGGTGCTGCCATGGAGAAAAGATCAGGAA
>NC_063335.1:117048588-117053864 GCF_021869965.1 Rhincodon typus
CATTTCTGAAGAAGGCTCCCAACCTGAAACGTCAGCTTTCCTGCTCCTCTGATGCTGCCTGGCCTGCTGTGTTCCTCTAGCTCCACACTGTGTTATGTCTGACTCCAGCATCGGCAGTTCTTACTATCTCTAATGTTCTGGGGCCATGGGTTCGAATCCTGCTGTGACTGATTGTGAAATCTGAATATTCCATGAAAATCTGGAAATTAAAACATTTATCTAATAATGATCATGTAGTCACTGTCCTAAAACCCCATCTGGTTCACTAATGCCCTTTAATATCCTTACCCAGTCACACTACAAGTGACTCCCGACCCATAGCAATGTGGCTGATGCTCAATATAAGGGATGGGCAATAAATGCTGCCAGTAAATGCCCACATTCTAACTAATTTTTAAAAAGTGACCTAACCTTATGTCTGGGTACAGCGGGCATTATGCAGTTGTAACTGCCTGCCCACCTCTTGTTGACAGTCTTATCTCATTTTACAGATCCTGGATTGTTGTGAAGTTGGGGGAGCACACAGTTACTGAGAGCTCTGTGTAACGGATGCTTCAACAAATTACTGCTAAAGATGGATGAAGCAATAAACTTTGTTTTAAAAAAAAATGACTTTTTGCTGATCTATGTGCATGGTTCATGTGTACAAGTGTGTGCAAGAGAGTGTGTGCATAATTGGGTGTGTGTCTGTTGTGTGTGTTTCTGCGTGTGTTTGAGTGCGTGCGTTTTAGTGTGTGCGACTGAGTGTGTGAATGTGAGAGTGTGTGGTTGTGTGCTTCAGTGTGTGTAGTTGAGTGCGTGGGTGTTTTTGAGTGTGTGTGCATGTTTAAGGATGTGTGTGTCTGAGCATGTGTGCATGTGTTTGAGTGCATATGTTCAATATGTGTGGGCCCATTTGAGTGCGTTTGTGCGCATGATTATGTGTGCAATTGAGTGTGTGTGTGCATTTAAGTGTGTGTGACAGTGATTGTGTCTGTGCATGTGAGTGTGTGTGTGTCTCTGTGCGTGCAAGCATGTCTGTGTGTGCGTGTGCCTGTGCACAAGTGTATCTGTGTGCGTTTGTCTGTGTAAGTGTGTCTGCTTGAGTGTGTTTATGTGTATGTGTTTCAGTGTGTCTGTATGTATGTTTGTGTGTGTCAGTGGGCATATGTTTATAAATATGTTTATGTGTGTCAGTGTCTGTGCATGTGAGCATATCTGTGTGCTTGTGTGTGTGTGTGTACGTGTGCATGTGAATGTGCTGTGTGCCTGTGTGTGTGTGCGCGCATCTGTGCATGTGTGTGTGCATGAGTGCGTGTGTCTATGCAAGTGTCTGTGTGCGCATGTGCGCGTGTGTGTCTGTGTGTGTGTGTGAGTCTGTGTGTTGGGAGTGGGGCAGCCTGGTTGGGGTTTGAATGGGGGCTAACGTTAAGAGAGGGACAGAGGGAAAGCCATCCTGAAATCCTTGGCTGTAGATCTCAGCTTTGTGCTCACACAGCATGGAGAACAAATCAATTCAGACTCGGCAGTTCAATCCACTAAGGACAGGGATAGCATTGTTCGAACAGATCAAATGCACAGCAACAAAAAAAACAATACAGCTACCCAATGCTCCAATCCCTCAGAATACGATTACAACAAGAGAGATGCTTGTTACCCACTTCATTTCCACTCCCCACACATAGGCCAAGCCTTCTCCCAATACATCCAGGTCTGGGTTCGGATGCTTTCAATAGATTCACATAAATACAGTGTGGCACTTAGTGTACATAGACACTTACTGGTCAAATTTCTCAGCAAGCTTAAGGGAAAACTCGACTTTGGTCTAAATTCTCCTCAGCTCCCAGCGCATCACTTTACTTCTAATGACTCTTAGCAAACTTCCAAACTCAAAACCTGGCTCGAAAATAACTTGCAACTCAGAAGAAAGATCTGCATTTCCACAGCCCCTCTCTCCACCTCACCATATTTGCAAGTGATAAACCTTGAAGTGGAGCCACTGTTACGATTATCAGAGGATTGTGAAAGCACTGGAGAGGGAGCAGAGGGAGATTTACCAGGATGTTGCTGGGGGTGGAGAGTTTCAGTGATGAAGAGAGATTGGACAGACTGGGGTTGTTTTCCTCAGAGCAGAGGGGTCTGAGAGGGATATGACTGAGACGGATAAAATTATAAGGGGCATAGACAGGGTGAACATGAAGGAACTATTCCCGTTAATGGGGGTATCCATGACCATGTGGCGTAGATTTAAAGTAAGGGGCAGGAGGTTTAAAGGAGATGTGAGCAATGGCCCCACCTCAGTGCCAGGAGGTCCCAGTTCAAGTCCCACCTGCTCCAGAAATGTGAGATAATATCTCTGACCAGGTTGATTAGAGAATAGCGAAAGGAATTCCTACTACAGTGTGGACTACAACACAGCTGGTCTTTGAGCAGTGCCATTTATAGAAACTAGCAGCAGGACTAGGCCATTCAGCCCTTTGAGCCTGCTCCACCACTCAACAGGTTCATGGCTGATCATTCTACTCAGTCCCCCATTCACTGTTTCACCCTGTACCCTTCGATCCCCTTTAGCCCTAAGAATTATATCTAACTCCTTGAAAACATTCCATGTTTTGGCCTCAATCGCTTTCTGTGGCAGAGAATTCCACAGGCTCCCCACTCTCTGGGTGAAAACATTTCTCCTCATCTCAGTCCTAAATGGTCCACCCTGTGTCCATAGACTGTGACCCCCTCGTTCTGGAGGTTTCCTTTCATATACCAAAGGGTCTTGAGGCAATGAATCCCATAGCAGGGCCTGCACACAGGGCAACAGTAGGACAGGGGACTGACAGATCAGTTTTAAAGGAGAAACAAGGGACCGCAGTAAAGAAAGACTTGCATTGATACAGCACCTTCCGCAACGTCAGGATGTCCCAAAGCCTTGTGCAGCCAACAAAGATCTTTAAGAGTTGACAGGGGGAGAGGGAGAGAAAATGATCAAGGGAGCAGGGGAAATGAATGCAGGTATAAGCCTTATGGTCCTGCCCTTGCTCAGCCCCAGGATGCAGTGTCCCCTCAGGGGTTTGCCAAAGTGACACACAGACTGCAATTGGCAAAACAGAAATATTAAAAGTAATGAATGCTTTAGCAACAACATGCCCAAGCTGAAATACTTGAAAAGGACAGCTGATGTAAGTATTCAGAAGCCCCAATGAGATTCCATGGGTCAGCTCAGCAGTGAAATGGAGTATAAATATATCGGTTTCTAATTAACATTCACAGTGAATACATTCACCCTGATCTTGCTAAGTCCTCCCCTTTCCCCAGCCAGCTCTCCCACCCTGAAACCACAGGGCTGTCAGCAATTCAATTCGAGAGACTCCTGGTTGAACTGCACCTCCTTATAAATCCCACCATTCGTTGGCACCTCCCCCCACTGCAACACTCCAGCGTTGCCATGGAAATCTACAGCACAGAAAAAGATCCTTCGGCCCATTGAGTCTTTACTGGTCAAAAACCACAACCTATTAATTCCAATGCCTTTTCCGAGCACCTGGCCCATAGCCTTAGCATTGCACCTCTAAATATTTCTTCAATGTGGTGGGGGTTCCTGCCTCTTCCACCTTGACAGGCAGTGAGTTCCAAATTGCCACCACCCTCTGGATGAAAATGTTTTTCCTGCATCCCCTCTAAACCTCCTGCTTCTCACCTTAAATCTCTGCCCCTTGTCATTGATCTCTCCAACATGGAGAAATGTTTCTAAAGAAGAGTCACTGTTTCTCTCTCTCCACAGACGTTGCCAGACCTGCCGAGTTTTTCCAGCATTCTCCGTTTTAGTTTCTGATCCTCAGCTTCCACAGTCCTTTGGGTTATTTATTTGGAAAAGTTTCTTCCTGTCTACCCTGTCTATGCCTTCATTATTGTATATGTCTCAGTTATGTTGTTGGTATAAGCCCATAAGAGCAGGAGTAGGCCATTCGACCCCTCAAGCCTTCATCATTCAATAGGGTCATGGCTGATCCGACATTCCTCACGTCCACTTTCCTGCCCTTTCCCTTGATTCCCTGACCAATCAAGAATCTATCCACAAAAGTTGCTGGAAAAGCTCAGCAGGCCTGGCAGCATTTGTGGAGAAATACTTCGATGGTAAGAGAACCAAGGGAAAGGGCAGGAAAGCGGTGAGGAAGGGTCACCGGACCCCGAATGTTAACTCTGTATTTTTCCTTCACAGATGCTGCCAGACCTGCCGAGCTTTTCCAGCAACTTCTGTTTTTGTTCCTGATTTACAGCATCCACAGTCCTTTTGGTTTTTCAGAATCTATCTACCTCAGCCTTAAATATGCACAAGTTCTCTGCCCCTTCAACTCTCTGTGGCAAGGAGTTCCAAAGACTCACAACCCTCTGGGAGAAGAAATTCCTCTTCCTCTCAATCTTAAATTGATGTTCTCTAGGCCTAGACTCTCCCTTGAGGGGAAACACCCTCTCAGTATTTACCCTGTCAAGCCCCTTTAAGAATCCGATATGTTTCAATGAGATCACCTCTCATTCTTCTAAACTCCAGTGAGTAGCATCCCAACCTGTTTAGCCTTTGCTCATAAGACAGTCCCTCCATCCCAGGGATCAGCCGATGTTCCCACCAACACACAGCCCCCTCCTGTTCAAATCCTTTTCAAGTCACAGGCTCTTCAGAGAAGAAAGAGTTTTGGAGGAGTTAGGGTGGGGAAGGTCTCTTAAATGGACACTCCCACTCTTGGAAATAGAAGCTGAGAGAGAGAGCGCGAGGGACTGAGGGCAAGAGGGAGAGAGAGAGACAGAGAGATTGGGGCAAGAGAGAAAGGGAGGACAAGAGACAGAGAGAGAGAGACGAGAGAGAGAGAGGGGGAGAGAGAGGGGGAGGGAGACAGACAGAGAGAGAAACAGTGAGAGAGAGACAGAGAGATTGGGGCAAGAGAGAAAGGGAGGACAAGACAGAGAGGGACGAGACAGGGGAGAGAGAGACAGGGAGACAGAGAGAGAGAGAGAGACAGTGAGAGAGAGACAGATTGGGGCAAGAGAGAAAGGGGAGATGAGAGAGAGAGACAAGAGAGAGAGAGGGACGAGAGAGAGAGACCGAGAGGGACGAGAGAGAGGAACAAGAGAGATAGGGATAGAGAAATCAAGACAGGGAGGGGTTCATTGAGAGAGAGAGTGTGTGAGAGAGATGATAGAGACAAAAGAAAAAGCGAGGGCAAGAGAGGATGGGTCGAGAGATAGAGGGAGAGAGAGAGGGATTGAGAGAATGAGGGCAGGAGAGACAGCGGGGTGAGAGAGGGAAGCTA
>NC_063335.1:117053874-117062245 GCF_021869965.1 Rhincodon typus
GGGGTGAGAGAGGGAAGCTAAGAGAGGATGTGTGAGAGAAGGAACGTAAGTGAGAGAGAGAGAGAGAGCACAGGAGGCTGAGCAGACCATCAGCTATAACTGCACTGGCCACATGTGCCTCTGGTCGACTGTCAGCTCAGAAACCTGCTAGTACCACATAGTGCCAGGGTGCTGACCCACTGAATGGCACAAGGATTCTTTGAGACGCCAGGCAGTCCACAAACATCCCTGAACTGCTCAGATCCAAGACAGATGTTTTAACACATGACCGTTCCTCAGGTTATTGTAAACCAGTCCAGTAACAGCTAGTTCAGCCCAGTGCTGGTGAACCACCCTGTCAGAAACATACAACAATATTTACCAAAAAGATATTGTAATGGCCTCTTATTAAGCTGTTGCAGTGGGGGAAGATGTAATAATCAGAAATATGGCATGTGACAGACAATAACTCATTTCTGTTTATGTATTTACATGCAGCTCCCGTTTATTTCACACAGCAACAGATGTTAATTAAGTTTCAGTTTCCTTTTTCTCGTGCTCTCTGTGGTAATCTGTTGAACTGTGATGATAAAATAAGGCTGCAATTATCTGACTTGATCTGCAGTCAAGACTCCCATACACAATTGATTATCTGCACCATTGCTGGGGTCATAGCTTGAAGCTACAATTTGCTTTCTGTAGTCCACATAAAAGAGAGAGAGAGAGAAAATACCCTGCACTCTAGTGCTTTGCAAACTCTTATTTACTTAATTCCATTCATTAATAATTAGTAAAGCTTAAACAGAAATGTCAAAGCCCGGCTCTAAACTATTGGCATTTTAATGTGTGTGGCTTCCAATTACAATGGCCAACAAGGAAAAAAAAGCCCTCTCATACAGTCAGACACTGTAAAAGAGCAGATGTCTCTATATCATTAATCACACTTTTAATACATTCCAGATGAATAAACACTTCTAAAATTACAATGGTGAAATGCCCAGCCTAGAATATGCAATTTATGAGTCCTGCAGATCCTAAAACTCACAAACCTAACTAAGGTCAGCATCTGCAGTTTGTCTGCAATATTTACAACACGAGGAAGAGAGGTGTCTAATCTATGAAAAATGAGATATTTATCAGATTTAGCCTGGATTTAATTTTTTTTTTGAGGTAATGATTTTCCATAACCAGGCCATTTAGAAGCAATGGACAGCGCTCAGCATTTCCACAAGTCACCTCAATTATTATTCATCATATTGTAAAGTCAGCTTCAGCACATTTCAGCCAACTCGCTGACTGTGTACTTTGTAAGAAAGGAACATTCAAATTCCTGGGATCATCACGGACAACCTTCGCCACTTAATGGGAGTCAAATTCTTCCCTGAGATTTAGACTGTATTTGTCCCAGGCTTTCCTGATGGTTGAGTTCATCTTAAGCTGCTGATGTTACCTAGAAGGTAATAACCCATGGCATGTAAGATGCTCAGAGCTGTGCCGAGGCCATATCTTTGTAATTCCAGGAAGGCCTGTGTTATCTTGGCCTCTGTTCTCCTCTCGAGTGAAGCAGGTCACAGGAGGGGAAGGGGAGCTTAGAAGTAGTCAATGAATTCACTGTACTACTGATTGGAACAGGGGTTTGGTGGAGTAAGAGCATAGCCAAGGGAACATGTGAAAGTATGGCCACCCACCTGCTATTAACCAGGCAGTGCTCAATTTCTCAAGAGAAGGACAGAAAGCACAGGGTCACAGGGACTGAAGGGGTTAACGCAGCGTCGTGCATTAAGCACCACCCACTATGACCAAGTCATATGGGCCAGCGCAGCATGGGACCCGTCGCCCCTCGGTGGGCTGAAGGGCCTTTACTGTGCCCCAGGATCTCCACACCTCTGGAACTCCTCTTGGTTTCCACGGCAACAGGGTGGAATCTTCCCAGCTCTGGAAGGATGTGGGCAAGACAGGAATGTTTAGGAACATGGTGGGGGTGGGGAGAAGTGGTGAGGAGGTGTCCCAAGGGAGGGGAGTGGGGGTGGGGGTAGGTAGGGAGGCCGGGTTAAGGGTATGAGATTGATACTGAGTGAGGGAAGATGTTACAGGCAGAGTGTGAACCTTGGTGGGTATAGTAGCTGACAGACAGGGAATAGAGAGACAGAGAGAGAGTGTGAGAGGTTAGTGGTCACTCTGACCCAGGGGAGAAGGTGGCTGACCCTCTTGTTGCTGTGCTGGTCATTCACCTGGGCAGTGGAGGGGGCATCTGGTGGCGTGGTCTCCTATACAAGTCCCGGAGGAAGGGCACTGCCCACCTACCCCATCAACCAGGACATCCAGCTCCCTGCCCACAAGGGAGGAGGGATGGGACATCAATTTCCCTTTATATGCCACTCCCAGGGTAAATGTCACAAACCATGCAGGACAGCTCCAGGCAGAATATGCTTGTTCAGGTGCTCCCTGGGCTTTTAGAGTCAGCCCCAGGAAGGCCCCAGCAATGGGGAGCATTTCCACCAAATAGCGAGGGGGAGAATGGGGCAGGCAGGGGATGATAGTGGGCCATAGGGTGGTGCGTCTCATTGATGAACTCCATTTGGGATAAGAGCATGAGAAAACTCTGCAGAGAGAAACCCTCCATGAACCTTGATGGAAATGACGCTCTGCCAATTTCCGCAGAGCCTCAGCTCAATGCTGTAAGATGCCAATATCACTTGTATCTAGTTGCTATCGTGCAGTAAACAATATCCTGTTTATGCCAGGGGCCTCTTCTTGTTCAGTGAGCGAATGAATTCTCTCCACCACACCAGAGCGAGCAGGCCCTGTCCATTCCTCCACTGAAACAGGACGGTAGCAGGCAATTGAGCAAAGAGTTGGTAATAGGACAGACAGCCCAGAGAGCACGGTGCGGTGCTACAGACTACTGATACATCAAAATACACACAACATGCAAAAAACACACACAAAACATGCACAACGCACACACAACACACAAAACATGCACAATGCACGCACAGCACACACTCAACAAACACCAAACATGCACACACATACAAAACACAAAAGTGTGCACACACATGAAATGCACACACAATCACACACACAGACAGGCATGCGCGCACACTCACTCACACAGACACACACTCTCTCACACACACGCACACACGCGCACACACACACACACACGCACGCACAATGCAGCTAGAGCTGTATTCCTGTTGTATCCAACAGGAAATCTCTCTCATCGGCCACAAGCTGTTGACATTGACAATGGAGCACAGGACATGTCCTTCGTGAACAAAGAGCAGGAACTCCAATGAAGAAGCCTCCCAGCCTCCTCCACACCCCGGCCCAGCTGGGTCCCGGGGGACAGGGCACGCTGAGGGGAGAGGAGGGGATTTCCTCTGGTTGTGGAGGTGGGGACAGGAGTGAGTTTGTATATTTATTTCTTCATCTGACAGACTCATTTCCTCCAGCATTAACATTGCAACAACACCCCGAATGTTGCAAATCAGAAGGATCCTCTCCAAACAAATTCACTTCAATAAACTTACCAGGTCAACCACGACTAAACTGAATGGTGGAACAAATTTGATGGGTTGAATTACCTAAGTCTGATAGTCTTACTTCCTCAGAATTCTACAGGCCATTCAGCCCAACAGATCCATGTTGGTGTTTAAGCTTCAACCTTTCCCCCTGACTTTATGAACACATCTCCTATTCCTTGAGTAATAATTTTTTTTTCCTTTATTCATTCACGGGATGAGGGCGTCACTGGCCAAGCAGCATATATTGCCCATCCCTAATTGCCCAGAGGGCAGTTAAGATTCAACCACATTGCTGTGGGTCTGGAGTCACGTGTAGGCCAGACCAGGTAAGGATGGCAGCTTCCTTCCCTAAAGGACATTAGTGAACCAGATGGATTTTTCCCAACAATCAGCAATGGATTCATGGTCATCATTAGACTGTTAATTCCAGGTATTTTATTGAATTCAAATTCCAGCATCTGCCGTAGCAGGATTCGAACCCAGGTCCCCAGAACATTCCCTGGGTTTCTGGATTAACAGACCAGCGACAGTACCACTCAGCCATTGCCTCCCCCTATCTAGCGTGTGTTCTGTTTTATCTGGGTCAGGAAGGGTTAGGCCATAAGTGACTGTGATAAGCACCACCCATTGAGATGGTAGCAGAAGGGTCTGGTCAGAGGAAAGGCAAGTGGGGAGTATTCCCTCACACTCCTGACTTGTGCCTTGTCAATGGTGGGACAGGATTCAGGAGAAAGGAGGTGAGTTGCTCGCTGCAGGATTCCTAGCCTCTGACCTGCTTTATAGCGACTGCATTTATATGTTGAGTCCAATTCAGTTTCTGGTCAATACTAACCCCCATGATGTTGATAATGAGGGATTCAGTGCTGGTAACACCATTGTCAAAGAGATTAGACTCTCTGTTGGAGGTGGTCATTGCCTGGTATTTGTGTGGTGTGAATGTTACTTGTCATTTGTCAGCCCAAGCTTGGATATTGTCCAGATCTTGCTACATTTGAACACAGACTGCTTCAGTATCTGAGGAGTCACGAATGGTGCTGAACATTGTGCAATCATTGGTGAACACCCTCACTTCTGACCTTATGATGGAGGGAAGGTCATTGATGAAGCAACTGAAGATGGTTGGATGTCCTGGAGCTGAGATGACTGACCTCCAACAACCACAACCATCTTCCTATGCGTCAGGTATGAGCCATAGAGACATAGAGCTATACAGTATGGAAACAGACCCTTCGGTCCAACTCATCCATGCTGACCAGATATCCTAAATTAATCGAGTCCCATTTGCCAGCATTTGGCCCATGTCCCTCTAAACCCTTCCTATTCATGTACCCATCCAGAGCCTTTTAAATGTTGTAACTGTACCAGCCTCCACCACTTCCTCTGGCAGTTCATTCCACACACGCACCACCCTCTGTGTGAAAAAGTTGCCCATTTGGTCCCTTTTAAATTTTTCCCCTCTCACCTTAAACCTGTGCCCTCTAGTTTTGGACTCCCCACCCCAGGGATAAGACCTTGGCTATTCACCCTATCCATGCCCCTCATGATTTTATAATTTAAGGTGACCTCTCAGCCTCTGACGCTCCAGGGAAAATAGCCCCAGCCTATTCAGCCTCTCCCTAAAGCACAAACCCTCCAACCCTGGCAACATCCTTGTAAATCTTTTCTGAACCTTTTCAAGTTTCACAACGTCCTTCATATAGCAGGGAGACCAGAATTGCACACTGTATTCCAAAAGTGGGCCTAACCAAAGTCTTGTAAAGCTACAACATAACATCCAACTCCTATATAAAGACTCCAACCAGCAGAGACTTCGTCCCCGATACCCATTCTATCCAGTTTTGCTAGAGCTCCTTGATGCCACACTTTGTCGAATATGGCCCTGATGTACACTCTGCTGTCTGTGGCATGGTGGCTCAGTGGTTAGCACTGCTGCCTTACAGCACCAGGGACCTGGGTTTGATCCCACCCTTGGGCGACTGTCTGTGTGATATTTGCACATTCTCCCGGTGTCTGTGTGGGTTTGCTCTGGTTTCCTACCACAGTCCAATGATGTGTGGGTTAGGGTGGATTGGCCGTGCTAAATATTGTCCAGGGATGTGCAGGCTAGGTGGGTTAGCCATAGGGAAATGTAGGGTTACGGGGATAGGGTAGGGGGGAATGGGATCTTTGGAGAGTCGCTGTGGACTCAAATGACCTGCTTCCACACTGTAGGGATTCTGTGCTTCATTGCCTACATAACATGAATGTACAAAGTGGAGGGAAACAAAAATGAAAGCCCCCAGCTGAGGGATGGACAGGTCTGAATGGGAACAGGTTTGTCTCGGGCTGCTTCGAGGCTTTTCATCTGGGGAAAAATATTCCATTGCCGTGATGCAGATTCGACATTAAAGATATAAAACTCCTGTTATGTGGAGGGCAAAGTAACAGTCTGTCTAAAACATTTTCACAACACGTCTGGGCTTTGAAAAATGGTCCCAGGCCAATGGCACAGAGATTAAAAAAAAAAATCAACGTCCAGATTGCAAATGATTTGCAGCAGGCCATTCTCTCCTGTCCCTTCACCACTGCCTTCCCGACGGGGTCTGGTGAGCTCTGGCCCCCGGTAGCAGGGTTGTGTGGGCGGGGGGTTGGAAACTCTGCCTGGAAAGCTGTAACCCACTTTGGACATCGTAATCCCCTTTTTACCCAAACCCGGGATCCGGCTGGTTGGGAAATGAGGAGCCAAATTCAAATTGCTACGACAGCAAACTCCAAAGGAATAGCAGGGGCGCCCGAAGGGTTAATTAGAAACCTCTCCAGACCATTGTTGTTGTCCTTCTGATATGACCAGAGAGGTTTGTAATGTTGCCAGACCCTCCATTTTAGAGAGAAAGCCCACTCAAGACTTTAGAGAGAGTGAGAGAGAGAGAGCTCAGAATCTTGCAGTTTGACTGAGAGCGAGCTACTGGGAGGGATCAGTGATGTCCTGCACTCTGGATGCACAGAAATAATGTACACGAGGACAAGTTTATAAGGTAGCCTGCTTCCTGGAGGTTAAGAAGTGCACAGACTGCAGAACACCCCACCTCTGCGCTTACTGATGCCACATAAGCAGTCTACCTTGTGAGCTCCTTTGACTATTAACAAGATATAAAGTGCTGCAGCAACATGCCTTAGCTCTGAATTCTCCTTCTCAATTAGAGTAATGATTTAGAAGAGACACTCAAACTGCTGGCTAGGCTGCACTTAGACTTCGCACTTACCCCCAAAGGATAATAAACCCAAACTTAACATAAAATTTTGTTTCCTTGTGTAATATTTCCACCAGCACTTGTTAGCAGCTTAATGTGATAAATTAGTCACTGCAGAGATAGAAAACTTATCACCAAAACATATGGGGCAATTATTTGTTCAATGCAGACAAGGTTATAATATACAATTTCACATTCACATCTCTCTTCACATCGGCACTTAATATATTCCACTGAGAACCACGAGGTGCTCCAGCAATCTCTCCCCCCTGTATACAAACTGACATATTTCAATTACTTTTCCAGAACAGGCTGCTAAGGCCCACAGCTCTCTCTCTCTCTCTCTCTCACACACAGTTGAAGTTGAACATTCCTTAAACATTCACATGAATAAACTCGGAGACAAGTCATTCAGTTCTACCCCCCAAACTTTAACTTAACTCCCCCCTCCCCCAAAACCCCCACCCCCACCTGCCTTGCCCCAGCCTTGAGCCACACCTTTGGGAGCCCACTGGGAGACCCCGGGGGAAAAATGATGCTAATGCAGCTAATTGTCAGGCCTTTATCCAACAGCTCTCCACCCCCATTACCTCCCTCCCACCCAATTCCCTGTAACTTCCTTCAGCTCCATGCTTATCAGCCTCCCAGATTCTTCCCCCCCTTCCAAAGCCCGTCCTTCAATTACACCCCCCGTCTCCCCCACCCCCCCCCCCCCCCCCCCCCCCCCCCCCCCACCCCGCGCAACTAATTTCCATCGCTCCGTCATTGCCTCCAGCTGCCTTGGGGGCCTGGAATTCCTTCCCTAAACCTCTCTGCTACCCACCCACACCCCCCAAGCTTCTCCACCCTTCCACACTCCCCTCCACACTCATTGCCTCAAAGTGCTGTGGAGGCCAAGTCATTCAGCGTCTTTAAAACAGAGACAGATCAGTTCTTGATCAGGAATGGGGACCAAGGCAGGAGATCGGGGGTTGAGAAACATATCAGCCATGCGGAGGCAATGCTATAGTAGTATTGTTACTGGACTGTTAATCCAGACACCCAGGGAACCTGGGTTCAAATCCTGCTACGGCAGATGGTGGAATTATAATTTCAACAAAAAAAAATTCAGAATTAAGAGACTAATGATGACCATGAAATGATGGTTGGGGGGAAAACCCACTTGGTTCATTAATACCCTTCAGGAAAGGAACCTGCTGTCCCTGCCTGCTCTGGCCTACACATGACTCCAGACCCACAGCAATTACCCTCTGGGTAACTAATTATGGGCAATAACTGTTGGCCTTGCCAATGATGCCCATGTCCCGTGAGTGAATTTTTTTAAAAAGGGTGATGGTTAAAGTGCAGTGTAAATGACAACACAGACAGGATGGGCAGAATGGCATGTTTCTGCAGAGATAATAAAGAAACTCCAAATCAGAAATTTAAATCAGGAAAATTTCCAGGAATGCTCCACAGATCAGAGAGAGAAAAACAGAGCTAAGGTTTCAGGCAGATTACTTTGAAACATTCACTCTGTTTCTCTCCAACTGAGCTAGTGAATTTCTCCATCACCACCTCTTTCTATCGGCCTGTCTCAGCACCGCCTGTTTCTGTCGGCCTGTCTCAGCACCGCCTGTTTCAGTCTCCCTG
>NC_063335.1:117062255-117062842 GCF_021869965.1 Rhincodon typus
CCTGTTTCTGTCGGCCTGTCTCAGCACCGCCTGTTTCAGTCTCCCTGTATCAGCACCACCTGTTTCTGTTCCCCTGTCTCAGCAACGCCTGTTTCTGTCCCCCTGTCTCAGCACCATCTGTTTCTATCAGCATGGCTCAGCACCGCCTGTTTCAGTCACCTGTGTCAGCACCGCCTGCTTCTGTCGGCCTGTCTCAGCACCGCCTGTTTCTGTCCCCCTGTCTCAGCACCGCCTGCTTCTGTCGGCCTGTCTCAGCACCGCCTGTTTCTGTCCGCCTGTCTCAGCACCGCCTGTTTCTGTCCCCCTGTCTCAGCACCGCCTGTTTCTGTCCTCCTGCCTCAGCACCGCCTGTTTCTGTCGGCCTGTCTCAGCACCACCTGTTTCTGTCCCCCTGTCTCAGCACCGCTTGTTTCAGTCCCCCTGTCTCAGCACCGCCTGTTCCCGTCCCCCTGTCTCAGCACCGCCTGTTTCTGTGGGCCTGTCTCAGCACTGCCTGTTTCTGTTGGCCTGTCTCAGCACCGCCTGTTTCTATCAGCCTGTCTCAGCACCGCCTGTTTCTGTCCTCCTGCCTCAGCACCGCCTGTTTC
>NC_063335.1:117062852-117064198 GCF_021869965.1 Rhincodon typus
CTCAGCACCGCCTGTTTCTGTCCTCCTGCCTCAGCACCGCCTGTTTCAGTACCCCTGGCTCAGCACCGCCTGTTTCTGTCTCTCTGTCACAGCACCGCCTGTTTCTGTCGGCCTGTCTCAGCACCGCCTGTTTCTGTCCCCCTGTCTCAGCACCGCCTGTTTCTGTTGGCCTGTCTCAGCACTGCCTGTTCCTGTTGGCCTGTCTCAGCACCGCCTGTTTCTGTCCCCCTGTCTCATCACCGCCTGTTTCTGTCAGCCTGTCTCAGCACCACCTGTTACTATCGGTCTGTCTCTGTGTTATATACTCAACGTGGACTGTCTTCATTGTGTGATACTGTGTATCCCAGACCAACTCCCTGTATATCCCAGACCACAAGCCTGTGTATCCCAACCAAGTTTGTGAATCCCAGACCACCTCCTTCCAATCCTAGACCAACTCCCTGCGTATCCCAGACCAACTCCCTGCGTATCCCAGACCAGCTCCCTGTGTATCCCAGACCAGCTCCCTATGTATCCCAGACCAACTCCCTGCGTATCCCAGGCCAACTCCCTGTGCATTCCAGACCACGAGCATGTGTATCCTAGCATTCGCTCAGCTCCACTGCTCCCTGAGAATCCCAGAAGGTTTACAACCCACTAAGAAAATAAATTCTTCACCGTCTCCATCTTAAACTTGTTTCAAGGAAGATTTAGATATCGTTCTTAGGGCTAAAGGGATCAAAAGGTTATGGGGAGAAAGTGGGAACAGGGGACTGAGTTGGATGATCAGCCGCGATCATCTTGAATGGGGGAGCAGGCTCGAAGGGCTGAAGGGCCCGTTCCTGCTCCTTTTTCTTCTATCTTTCTAAATGCAGGCCCCTTATATTTAACAAAAATGTTATGAAGGAGGGGCACTGGATCCAAAATGTTAACACTGCTTTCTCTCTCTACAGATGCGGCCAGACCCACTGAGTTTCTCCAGCAATTTCTGTTTTTGTGTCTGATTTCCAGCCTCTGCAGTTTCTTTGAGTTTATTTCCCCTGATAGTTAAACTCTGTTCCCCAGCTCCAGGCACTCCCGCAGCAAGAAACAGCCTCTTGGTATCCAACCTATCAAGGTCTTCCTCGGAGTTTTCCATGTTTCAGAAAGGTCACCTCTCATTCTTTGATCCTCCAATGAGTAAAAGGACTCAGTTATCCTTGTACAGACCCCAGCTGAACTCTACCATCTAGAAGGACATGGGCAGCAGATACATGGGAATGCCACCCCCTGTAAGTTCCCCTCCAAGCCACTCACCATCCTGACTTGGAAATATATCGCCGTTCCTTCAGTGTCGCTGGGTCAAAATCCTGGAATTCCCTCCCTAA
>NC_063335.1:117069198-117070325 GCF_021869965.1 Rhincodon typus
CAGCATCTGCAGTTCTTTCGGTTTTTATGAGGTTAAGAGGAGATTTAATTGAGCTGGGATGAGGGGGTTGAGTTAATGTGGGGAGACTGGAGAAGCTGTTGTTCCTTTGCAGCAAGGAAGGTTAAGAGGAAATTTAATTGAGCTGTTTAAAATCACTGGGGGTTTGGACAGGGTGAATGTTTCCAGCAGTAACCAGAGGGACACAGATTTAATGTAATCGCCGAAAGAAGCAAAAACGGGGAATAGGAGGGGGATATTTTATTTTGAATATCAGTGAGTTGTGGTGATCTGAAACACCGAGCTGGGAAAGGTGGTGACAGTGGACTCAATATGAATCTTCACAAGGGAATTAGAGAAACATTTATAAGAGGTTTGCAGGACTACAGGGAGAGAGAATCTTGTCTCAGAGGGGAGTGAATCTATAGAATTCTTTACCGCAGAGGGCTGTCGAGGCTTGGTCATTAAGGCTGAGAGAGACAGATTTTTAATCAGTGAGAGGAATGGAGGGTAATGGGGAAAAGGCATGAAAGTGGATTTGGGGATTATCAGTCAGCCATGATATTGAATGGCAGAGCAGACTCAATGGGCTGAATGGCCTACTTCTGTTCTTGTGTTTTATTGTCTTATGTACTAATTAAGTAGCTCAACGTATTAGGTCAGACATGATGGGCCAAATGGCCTGTTGCTAAGCTATATCATTCATTCTCTCTTCAAGATTTAATGCATTTTTTATTGAATCTCATCAAAAAACATGAATTGCTGAAGCAACTTGGGGCAGAGACCTTAAGGCTCATCTCAGGCCTTCCGTTGCCTGGCAACAGATCGGCTTTAGACTGACTCGAGTTGGGATGGGGGGATCGGGGTAAGGTGGGGAGAGAAAGAGAGAGGGAGGGAGGGAGAGAGACAGAGACAGAGAGACAGAAAGAAAGGGGGGGATAGAGAGAGAGAGAGAGCAGGGAAAGAGAGAGGGAGAGAGTGACATAGAGGGGGAGAGAGAAAGAGGTCGAGAGAGAGAGAGAAAGAGACAGAGGATAGTGGGGGAGTTAGAGAAAGAAGGATGGAGACAGAGGGTGACAGGGAAAGAGGGAAGGGGAGAGAGAGAGAGAGAAAGGGAGAGAGGGAGAAAG
>NC_063335.1:117070335-117072000 GCF_021869965.1 Rhincodon typus
GGAGAGAGAAAGAGAGACAGGGAGAAAGAAAGGAACAAAGAGAGTGGAGAGACTGAGAGAGAGAGAAAGAGAGAGGAAAGAGAGAAAGGGGCGAGAGAGGAGAGGAATAAAGAGGGAAAGACGGTGGAGAGAATGAGAGAGAAAGAGAGAGGGGGCAAGAGGGTGGTTGACAGAGAGAAAAAGGGGGAGAGAGCAGGGGAGGGAGAAAGAAAGAGAGGAAATCAAGTGAAATCCAGGCAGGTGAAGGGGTTAATAATGGGAACCTGGTTGCTTTCATCAGTGGTATTTCTGTAAACAAATAACAGAACTCCCAGACAGTGGAATGGCCGTTGTTGCATGGTTGCCATAGAGTAGAGGTCTGGGGAGATATTGTGGTCTGGAGAATCTTTACACTCAGGCAGTGGCTTCACAAGTCACACGCTAATGAAAATGGTGCTTATCATTTTCTGGTAACACAATAAACGGTGTCTTACAGATAACTTTGGAGAATGGTGTTGTATCTGACAGTACAGAAGACCATTCAGCCCATCATGGCTATGCTTGCTCTTTCCAAGATTTAGACTTTTTCTTATTTGTTCAGGGTATGCAGGTTTCACAGATGTGGAAGCATTTATTGCCCAAACCTAACTGTCCTCGAGAAGTTCTCTCTTGAACTATTGAAGTTCCTGTCCTAAATCATTCTCTTCCTCTCCCCCACTGCTTCTTTTACCAATTACATTTAATCTGCGTCCCTCTGGTTCCCGTTGGAAATGTTTACGCCGTCCAAACCCTTTGTGATTTTAAACAGCTCAATACCTTCCTTGCTGTAAAGGAGCAACAGCTTCTCCAGTCTCCCCACATTAACTCAATCCCCTCATCCCAGCAGGATAAGGACACCCACAATGCCCTTAGGGAGGGAATTCCAGGATTTTGACCCAGTGACAGTGAAGAAACGGCGATATATTTCCAAGTCAGGATGGAGAGTGGCTCGGAGGGGAACTTGCAGGGGGTGATGTTCCCATGTATCTGCTGCCCTTGTCCTTCTGGACGGAAGTGGTCATGGGTTTGGAAGGTGGTGTCTGAGGATCTTTGGTGAATTTACTCAGTGCATCTTGTAGATAGTACACACTGCTGCTACTGAGCGTCGGTGATGGAGGGAGTGGATGTTTGTGGATGTGGTGCCAATCAAGCGGCTGCTTTGTCCTGGATGGTGTCAAACTTCTTGAGTGTTGTTGGGGCTGCACCCATCCAGGCAAGTGGGGAGTATTCCATCACACTCCTGACTTGTGCCTTGTAGATGGTGGACAGGCTTTGGGGAGACAGGAGGTGAGTTACTTGCTGCAGGATTCCCAGCCTCTGACCTGCTCTTGTAGCCACTGTGTTTATGTGGTGAATTCAGTTGAGTTTCTACTCAATGGGAACCCTCAAGATGCTTTGGTTCATTCATCTCATTGGACTTGCCCCTTCCTCTAAGCTCCAAATGCACAGGAGCATACAAAATAGGAGCAAGTGTAGGCCACTCGGCCCCTCAAGATTGCTGCTATCCAATAAGATCACGGTTGGTATAATACTTTGTCCTTGTTTACCCAAGAGGAATTCATCCAATTCTTCATGAACCTTTCCGCAAAGCTTAAAGAGATTAGATTGACAGTCAATAACATTTTGTTTGAAAGTAATCACTTAGTT
>NC_063335.1:117072100-117099600 GCF_021869965.1 Rhincodon typus
AAGGGGGGGGGGATGGTGTGGGACCATAAACAATAATAGATATTGATACTGCAGTGTGAGCCCTGATGGGTAGGGACTGTGTTCCTGAACCAGGGCTGCACTCTGGCCCCTCTGGTCAACCTTGGGATCTCTTAGCGAGGGAAGGAGTCACTGTTTCTCAACACCACATCCTGATGGTGAGACAGGGTCAATGGAGACAGCCATTCAGCCCCATTGAGCTCATTCTGCTGTTCAGTGGTATCCCTGGCGGATCTGTGTCCGAGCTCCATCTCATGGACTCATCGCTGAAGAATCCTTAGTCAGCAAAACTCTAACCATCTCAGACTTAAACTGATTAATTCATCCTGAACTCACCAGCTCAGAATGTCACAAGGGACTTACTGTCAGCAAAGCACTAGAAGCAGGATTAGGGCACTCAGCCCCTCAAACCTGCCCCATCCTTCATTGCTCCTAGAACCTCAGCAGGTCTGGTAGCGGCAGTGGAGACAGAATAAAGGTTTAACATTTCGAATTCAGTGTAACACTTCTTCAGACCTGGAACATGACTGAAGATATTCTCCACTATGATGCCCCTTGCATGAGACAACGTTACCTGAGTGAATGCAAGGAAGTTATAGATGGCCTTGGAGCCCTGTTGAAATAGGGGACCCTGCATTCCGGTGATGATTAAAGCATCAGAGAATCTTACAGCACAGAGGGTGGACATTTGGCCCATCTTGTCTGTACTGGTTCACTCTCCAGTTACTGCCAGCACCCCTGCTGTTTTTAAAAAACCTGCAAAAACGTTTCCCCTTTAAGCCTTTTACCAAGGTCCCTTCTTCTGAAAGTTGTTATGGACTTTCTCGAACATATATATATAAATAATTCTCATCTCTCCTTTGCCAATTATCTTCAATTCTATCCCCTCTGGTTACTGACCCATCTGCCAGCGCTAACACTTCTTCCTTATTTGCTATTCATTCATTTTTTAAAAAGCTGTTTTTGTTTTTGAAAGAAAGCCCATTTTATCCTCATTTGAAGAGTGAAACTAAATTTGATGCAGTTGATATTTTTTGTTGAGCCACGCAGTGTCGAATTTCCATTTGCATTCACGTACCAAAAGTCTTCTTTGTAGCTCCCACTGCTGAAGTAGAATAGCCGAAACAGTTACGCTAAATCGAAAAATACACAAGTCCAAAATAGATGCTATGGTAATCTCGTACCAAGCCCTGATTAGGTCAAAAAAGCAGAAGTTGCTGGAAAAGCTCAGCAGGTCTGGCAGCATCTATGAAGAAAAATCAGAGTTAACATTTTGGATCAGGTGACCCTTCCTCAGGTCACATTTGGGCAAACTGTGTATACCTCTATTCTCCAATATTGAGGCATTGGGACAAGTGCAAGGGAAGAACCAGTTACCAGCAATAACACCCAAACAGAGAGGCTACACTCAACGAGAGAGATCAAACGGGCTAGAGTTCAACTCTGTGCAAAACGGAAAGGCAGTGTGTGATAATCCGATTCGCAAGCTTGAAGGTGAAAGAATGAAACAAAACCCTGAGGAACTTTTCTTGATACAGAATGCAGCACTACAGTTTATAGAGAAGCATGGTGGCTCAGCAGTTAGCACTACTGCCTCACAGCGATCGGGACCTGGGTTCAATCCCAGCCTTGGGTGACTGGCTGTGTGGAGTTTGCATGATCTTCCCGTGTCTGTGTGGGTTTACTCTCACAGTCTAAAGATGTGCAGGTTAGGGTGGATTAGCTGTGCTATAATTTCCCCATAGTGTTCAGGGATGCGTGGGTTAGCAATGGGAATCACAGGATTAGGGGGTGGGTATGGGCTGAATGGCCTGCTTCCACACTGTAGATATTCTTCTCACCGACAAGTCCAGTGCCTTAGCAGGCTCTCTTTCTTGTCATTAATTAAACAACACCTTTCACAGTGCATTTTTCAGAATTTGGAGAAGGGGAAACCCCTTAAAACTGCTCCACCATTCAATACAATCATGGCTGATCTCATCTCAACCTCAACTCCACTTTGCTGCCCTTTTATTAACTTATGGGATGTGGGCGTTGCTGGCTGGTCCAGTATTTCTTGCCCGTCCCTAGTTGCCCCTTGAGAAGGTGGTGGTGAGCTGCCTTCCTGAACCGCTGCAGTCTGTGTGCTGTAGGTTGACCCACAACTAATTAAAAATCTATCTCCTCCTTAAATTTACTCAATGTCCCAGCATCCACCACTCTCTGAGGGGAGTGAATTCCACACATTCACAACCCTTTGAGAGAAGTAATTCCTCCTCCTCTCTGTTTTAAATCTGTCCTCCCCTTATCCCAAAGCTATGAGCTGTGTGTGCTGTAATGTTCCAGATGGTTGATTTTACGATCTCACGGTTGACGGCAACATTTGAACAAGGTGTCTGACTGGTCGAGGGCTAAAACCCGCACTGTTCCTGACAGTATTCCGGTCGGGATACCAGGCGGAGTGTGGCAAAGGGAGATGACCAAATCTGCCAAGAGATCAGGTCTGTAAGTGGGTCTGCCATGTTCCTGTCAGCTCGCTCACATTGGGAGCTGTGGAGTTCACTCGCTCGGAGCTGACAGGAAGCAAGCTAACAGAAGTGGAAGCAAATACACCTGTAAACAATGAAACCTGTGTGGGTGTGTGTGTCTGTGTGTGTGTCTGTGTGTTTGTGTGTCTCTGTGTGTGTGTGTGTGTGTGTGTGTGAGTGTGTGTGTGCGTGTGTGTGTGTGAGAGAGTGTGTATGTGTCTGTGTGTGACAGTGTGTGTGTGTGTGTGTCTCTGTCTGTGTGTGTCTCTGTCTGTGTGTGTCTGTGTGTGAGAGTGTGTGTGTGTGTCTCTGTGTGTGCGTCTGTGTCTGTGCGTCTGTGTGTGTGTGTGTGTGTGTCTGTGTGTTAGAGTGTGTGTGTGTGTGTGTGTCTGTGCGTCTTTATGTGTGGGTGTATGTATGTGTGTGTGTTTGTGTGCGTGTCTGTGTCAGAGTGAGTGTGTGGACGTAAGTGTCTATAGCGAGTCCAGAATCTTCACGTGGGCGGGAAAAAGTGTGTGTCTGTGTGTCTGAGAGTGTAAGTGTGTGTGTGTGTGTGTATGTGAGAGTGTAAGTGTGTGTGCACACAAGTGTGTGTGTTTGTGTCCGAGAGTCTAAGTCTGTGTGCACACGAGAGTGTAAGTATGTGTGTGTGTGCGCGCACGTGTGTGTGTGTGTGTGTAAGTGTGTGTATGTGTTTGTCTGCGTGTGTGTGTGCGCGCGTGAGAGTGTAAGTGTGTGTGTGTGTGTGTCTGTTTGTGTGGGCATGCGTGAGAGTGTAAGTGTGTGTGTGTGTTTGTGTGTGTGCGAGAGTGTAAGTGTATGTATTTGTGTTTGTGTGTGAGTGTGAGTGTAAGTGTGAGTGTAAGTGTGAATGTGTATCCCTGGCATAGCCCTGACCTGCCCAGCACCCACCATGAAGCATAGGAACTACTGGAGACTGACCCATCCCTGAAAAGATCCCCAAAGCCAAACCAACAGCTCACTCGCACACATCTCGCATTCTCTCAAAATGGTTTGTAGTGAGACCAGGATCTTCATGCGGTCAGGAAAATGTTCTGGATTCTGTATAAATACCAGTGAGATATTGGCACACAATGTGAAATGAACAAGGGGATAGGTCTGTTATAGATTCACTTCAGTTTCCATTATTTTCCACTGAATGTAACAGCACAGAAATAGACCATTTGGTGGTCCATGCTGGTGTTGAAGTTTCACATAATCGTCCTCCAACCCAGTGTATAATCATATCCCATCAACACATTAACATAATAAATAAAACAAAGAACTGCGGATGCTGAAAGTATGAAACAAGCACAGAGAATGTTGTCGAAAGACAGCAGCTCTGGCAGCATCTGTGCAGGGAGAATACAGTTTCAAATGCACTGTGCATTCAGCATGAAGAAGGGTCATTGGACATGGGACATTAACTTTGCTTTCTTCCCATTAGGTGCTGCCAGACCTGCCGAGATTAAACAGCGCTGTTTTTCTGTTTTTGTAACATATTAATCCATTCCTCTCTCCCTCAGGGCTTGCCTCTGAGCTCCTCCAATAGCAGTGTCTTGACCACCTCCTGATTTTACTCCCTTCCTCATTGGTGACAATGGGGCCCCGAGCTGTAAAGTGTGTTTTGGTGATTGGGAGCCTTTGTCCAGTGGTGCATCACAGAGCTTGCTGTGTGTTGTATACTTTACTGATGATCGAGATGTGAATGCAGGAGATACGATCAGTGAAATTGCAGGCCACACGAGAGTTTGGACAGAAAGTGTTGCAGAAACTCACCAAGTCAGGCAACATCCATCGAGAGAAAGCCAAGCTAACATTTCAACTCCATCGACCATGCATCACTACTGATGCTGCCAAATCTGTTGAATTTCTCCAGCACTTTCTGCTTTTATTTGAGATTTTCAGCATCTGCAGAACTTCCTTTCTCTTTTACATGAACATTGGTGATGTGGTAAATAACCAGGAGGGAAGTCTTAGTCTACAGGACATTACAGAAGGGCTGGTCAGATGGGCTGGACTGTGGCAAATAGAGCTTAGTCCTGAGAAGTGTGAGGGGATCCATTTTGGGAGGACTAACAAGGAAGTACACATTGAATGGTAGGACCCTGGGAAGTACAGTGGGTCAGAGGGACCTTGCTGTGCCTGGCCATAGATCCTTGAAGGCAGCAGGACTGGGCGACAAGGGCAGTACGGTGACTCAGTGGTTACCACTGGTGCCTCACAGCACCAGGGACCCAGGTTCGATTCCAACCTCGGGCGACTGTCTGTGTGGAGTTTGCACATTCTCGCCGTGTCTGTGCGGGCTTCCTCCAGGTGCTCCGGTTTCCTCCCACAGTCCAAAGGTGTGCAGGTTAGGGTGGATTGGCCATGGGAAATTGCCCGTAGTGTTCAGGGATGTGTAGGCTGGATGGGTTAGCCATGGGATATGCAGGGTTACAGGGATTGGGTGGGATACTCTTTGGAGGGTAGGTGTAGACTCGATGGGCTGTATGGCCTTCTGCCACATGTAGGGATTCTATGCTAAGCTGGCTAAGAAGGCACGTGAAATACTTTATTAGTCAAAACATTGAATACAAGAGTAAGGAGGATATGAGAGAGCTGGATATAACATTGGTTAGGCTACAGCTGGAGTACTGAGTGCAGTTCTGGTCACCACGTTATAGGAATGATGTGGTCGCACTGGAGAGGGTGCAGAGAAGGGGATTCACTGGGATGGAGTAAGTCAGCTATGAAGGGAGACTGGATAGACATTAGCAAACAGCTCCACTTCTGACCTTATGATGGAGGGAAGGTCAGTAATGAAAGCAATCCTTCAGTTACTCACAGAAGGATTCCTAGCCTCTGAACTGCTCTTGTAGCTGCAATATTTATGTAGCCATTCCGAGCTGCATACATAAGGAAGGATGTGGAATCCATGGAGATTTGCGAGAACTATCCCAGGGAAGCGTGACTTCATCCACATGGAGAGACTGGGGTCGGTCTCCTGCAAGCAGAGAAGGCTACAGGAGTGTTCAACAGAAGAACTTAAAAGTGCTTGAAAGGTTTAGAATGAGTAAATATCAGAGAGTCTTTCCAGGAAAGGTGGTTCAGTAACCAGAGGGATATGGGTTTTCGGTAATTGGCAAAACAGCTAAAGGGGAGACAATGGGAAAAAAGTCCAGACAATGAGGTGGTTTGGTGTGGAATGTACTGTTGGAGGGAATGGTGGAACCTGGTTCGATTGTGGCTTTGAAAGGGAAAATTGTAAATAATTGAAAAGGAGAATGTCACAGAGGTCAGAGGAAAGACGGATTAATTGAGGAGGAATACAAGGCTATGGGCCAAGTGTTGGTAAATGGGGTTAGAATAGTTGTGAAGAAGGAATATTTCTGAAAAAGGGTCGAGGCCCGAAACGTCAGCCTTCCTGCTCCTCTGATGCTGCTTGGTCTGCTGTGTTCATCCAGCTCGACACCTTGTTATCTTAGAATAGTTGTGTGTTTGGTTTGGACTAGCAGAGACACAATGGGCCAAAGGGCCTTTTTTCTGTGCTGAGGACCTCTATGACTCGAAGAGTTCTTCAAAGAGTTTGCAGAGGCCTAGCCCCTGCTGAGGCTGCATTTGGTAATTCGAACCCCACTTCTGAGACACTGGAGGGTGAGTGGTGCGCTGAGGAGGTGCTGCTCTGCTGGGAGCACCGTATTTAAGTTGCAAAGTCCCCTTCCCACCTCTCAGGGCGCGATATGAAAGCCCTGACGGCACGGTTTCACAGAAGGGCAGGGGGACTGTCGGGTGGCAATTAGGTCTCGGTCAATGCCGCAGGAACTGATTGCAGGGTCACCAGCCATGTGGGAGCTTGCCGTGCGCAAACTGACTGCAGAGTTCCTGACATTGCAACATTGGCTACACTGTCAAAGGAGCCTGTACCCAATGGTGGTGGACGGTGCCATGTAAACGCAAGTGTTTCTTTTCAGCCGAGCTGAGCAGTATCTTTCTGCATTGCATCTGTACATATGCCTGCATTTGGGAGGATGTGTGGCTCTGGAGAGGAGATCTGCTGAAAGAAAGGAAGCTCCAGGATTTTGCATTCCCCTCACTGTGTTATGGCTATCTATGGAATGTAGGAGCAAGCACTGGCATCAAAAAACAGCAGGTGTTACCAAGGAATGAATCATTCTCTGGAGCACCAACTGTAAATTCACTTCGATCTCCTTCAAAGGCAAAAGTGAAAATTAAAGATATTTGACATCCACTCCCTCCATCACCGACGCTCAGTAGCAGCAGTGTGTATCATCTACAAGATACTGTGGAAATTCACCAAAGATCCTCAGACAGCACCTTCCAAACCCATGACCACTTCCACCCACAAGGACAAGGGCAGCAGGTACATGGGAACACCACCCCCTGCAAGTTCCCCTCTGAGCCACGCACCATCCTGACTTGGAAATGTATCGCCGCTCATTCACTGTCACTGGGTCAAAATCCTGGAATTCCCTCCCTAAGGGCATTGTGGGTCAACCTACAGCACATGGGCTGCAGCGGTTCAAGAAGGCAGCTCACCCCCACCTTCTCAAGGGGGCAGTTAGGGACGGGCAGTAAACACTGGCCCAGCAAACAACGTCAACATCTCACAAGCTAATAAAAAAAATGCCATAATGGGATTTGAACCTGTATCCCCAAGGCATTAGTCCGCTTTGGCATAGTTAGTCCAGTGAGTATACCACTTTACCACAACTCCTCCGTTTTAGTCCCAAATCATCTATTTCCTGCTGTATCCTTTCATAACCTTCCTGACTCTGCACAACTCCACCATTTTTCATGTTGTCTGAAAATTTGCAAAGTATATTGGACTAGACCTCAGACAGCGCCTTCAGACCCACGACCACTTCCATCCAGAAGGACAAGGGCAGCACAATCTCCAAGTTCCCTTCCAACCACTCACCATCCTGACTTGGAAATATACTGCTGTTCCTTGCTAGGTTACTGGGTTCAAATCCTGGAATTCCTTCCCTAATAAGCACAAGATGTGGTCAAACAAATGTTGAAAATAACAAATTCCATGGCTGAACTTGGGAGGAACAACTAAAGCCCAGCTTCAGTGGCCAATGGCACTAAGGGGAGTAGGTGAGTGGCAATGACCAATATAGTGGGGATTTTTCCATTTTATTCACAGGTTGTGGGCATCAGTGTTTGGGCCAGCAATTACTACCCAGACAGCTACTGAAAGTCAACGCCAGCGCTGTGGGTCTGGAGTCAAGTGTTGGTCAGACCGGGTAAGGACGACAGATTTCCTTCCCTAAAGGATACAGTCCAATGAAGTGGCAGTTTAAGCTGCCAGCCCAATTACACTAAGTCTGTGCTCCTGAGTCACTGACCGCAAAGATATCCAGAATCCCTACTGTGCAGATAGAGGCCATTCAGTCCATCAAGCTTGCACCTACCCTCCAAACAGCATCCCATCCACCCCCTAATCTATCCCCAGAACACTGCATTTCCCATAGCTAACTCACCTAGCCTACACATCCCTGGATACTGTGGGCAACTTAGCATGGCCAATCCACCTAACCTGCACATCTTTGGACTGTGGGAGGAAACCGGAGCACCCAGAGGAAACCCACGCAGACACAGGAAGAATGTGCAAACTCCACTCAGACAGTTGCCCGAGGGTGGAATCAAACCTGGGTCCCTGGCGCTGTGAGGCAGCAGTGCTAACCACTGAGCTATGCTGCTTGACCAAAAAGCTCAAGACTTACAATGGCCCAGGTTCCAAACATCTCCCAACATCTGTAGGAGGTGCACCTCTGCCTCAGAGCTCGGGAGCAACCCCTGAACTAGCTGGGCACAGGCAGAGTTCTTTTTTTTTGTCTTTATTTATTCACAGGATGAGGGCATTGCTGACTGGGCAGCATTTATTGCCCACCCCTAATTGCCCAGAGGGCAGTTAAAAGTCAACCACATTGCTGTGGGTCTGGAGTCACATGTAGGCCAGACCAGGTAAGGATGGCAGTTTCCTTCCCTAAAGGGCATTGGTGAACCAGATGGGTTTTTCCCAACGGATTCATGGTCATCATTAGATTCTTACTTCCAGATATTTATTGAATTCAAATTCCACCATCTGCCGTGGCAGGATTTGAACCCAGGTCCCCAGAACATTGTCTGGGTCTCTGGATTAACAGTCGAGCAATAATACCACTAGGCCATCGCCTCCCCTAAGAGTGTCAAATGACACACGTCAACAGATGGTAACTTTCTGCTGCCTCCCCACCAACTCCCAGAAATAAGCTTCAAAGGCAACACACCCTCTAAATGTCAAATGATGCAAGTTCAGTGAATGGGTTTGGGACTGAACACCAGTCTCAGCGATGGCAACCATAACAACCATCTGTGATTGTTATAAAAACCCGCCTGAGTCCTGGGATGGATGGGCTGCCATATGAAGGGAGACTGGATCAGTTAGGACTGGTTTCACTGGAGTTTAAATGAATGAGGGAGGGGAGCTCATAGAAACCCGTAAAATTCTAACAGGATGAGACAGGAAGGATGTTCCCGATGACCAGAACCAGGGGGTCACAGTCTAAGGATATAGGGTGGGCCATTGAGGACTGAGATGAGGAGAAATGTCTTCATCCAGAGAGTGGGGAGCCTGTGGAATTCTCTGCCACAGAAACAGTGAATGTTTTCAAGAAGGAGTTAGATATAGTTCTTAGGTCTAAAGGGATCAGCGGATATGGGGAAGAAAAGTGGGGACAGGAGACTGAGTTGAATGAGCGGCCATGATCATATTGAATGGTGGAGCAGGCTTGAAGGGTCGAATGGCCCACTCCTGCTCCTAGTTTATATGTTTTTTATTGACATTTAAGGAATAGAATCTTCCATCCTTACCCTGTCTGGCCTACACATAACTCCAGACCCAAGGCAATGTGGCTGACTCTTATCTGCTCTCTGAAATGGCCGAGCAAGCCTCTCAGTTGAAGGGGCAATTAGGAACAGGCAACAAGTTCTGGCCTTGTCAGTAACATCCACATCCCATGAAGGAATCCTGCCACGGCAGGTGGTGGAATTTGAATTCAATAAACGCCTGGAATTTAGAATCTAATGATGACCACGAATCCGTTGTTAGAAAAACCCATCTGGATTCGCTAATGTCCTTTTAGGGAAGGAAACTGCCATCCTTACCTGGTCTGGCCTACATGTGACTCCAGACCCACAGCAATGTGGTTGACTCTGAACTGCCCTCTGGGTAATTAGGGATGGGCAATAAATGCTGCCAGGCAGTGTCATCCTAAGATTGGGGTTGCCTGGTAATTGCCCTTTTCAGACTTGGCCTTATCTCTGTGAGCTGAATAGTCAGCACCCATTTATCTCACACTCCAGGGCAGAAGGTGATTGGGCCTCCCACAGCAAACATCCAATGGAGGTGGGAGGTCACACACAAAGCAATTACTCTCCGCACTGACATCACGCAAAACCTGAACTTCTAAACCAACTCGGCCCTGACTTGGCAAAGGGAAAAAAGTCTACTGGTGGTTGTAAAGGTTACCTGTTTGGTGACAAAACCTGTCACTTGAGGGCTGACAGAAATTGGAGAGTCTGGTTGTAATTTGATGACAGATATAGTCAGGTGGGGAGTGGGCAATGTGTGAATCTCCACAGGGACTATGCTTTCCCGCTTGAATTGGTCACCAGTAAAACCCTTTGGAGATGATGGTGGAAGAGGGAGAATTCTAAGGGTCAGTAGCTGCTTACCGACAGAGGAACCTTCAGGATGAGGGGATGTGTTCCCTTCAAGTCAGCTCCTCACAAACTGTGGGCCACAAACTCCTCCCCATCAGATCGTGAGACAGGAGTTTACAATGGCATGGAGCTCAGACTGGACTGTATAGGTCTTTGGTTCGACCACATTTGGAATACTGCGTACAGCTCTGGTCGCGCTATTGCCAAAAGGATGCGGGTGCTTTGAAGACGGTGCAGAGGAGGTTCACCAGCACCTGGTATGGAGGGCGTTAGCTATGAAGAGAGGTTGAGTAGATTAGGATTATTTACATTAGAAAGACGGAGGTTGAGGGGGGACCTGATTGAGGTCTACACAATCATGAGAGGTACAGACAGGGTGGATAGTAAGAAGCTTTTTCCCAGAGTGGGGGACTCAGTTACTAGGGGTCACGATTTCAAGGTGAGAGGGGAAAAGTTTAAGGGAGATATGCGTGGAAAGTTCTTTACACAGAGGGTGGTGGGTGCCTGGAACTCATTGTCAGCGGAGGTGGTATAGGTGGGCATGATAGCGTCATTTAAGATGTTTCTAGACAGATACATGAATGGGCAGGGAGCAGAGGGATACAGATCCTTGGAAAATAGGCGACAGGTTTAGATAGAGGATCTGGATCGGCGCAGGCTCGGAGGGCCGAAGGGCCTGTTCCTGTGCTGTAATTTTCTTTGTTCTTTGACATAGTCCCTTTAAATCCTTGAGGGGGTTTTTCTGATGGTGCGTGTGATCTATTGGACATCTCTACGAGGACTGACTGCTGCTCGAGAACAAAACCCAGTGAAAAGGGCTCAATGTTTGTCTGCGGTCTGCAGTTTAAACACTCCACCACAGACTGAACCTCACCTCCCCCTGCCTCACGCACAAACTGAAATCCTCCACTCAACCAATCTCGTCTCCCCTCACACTGTCACTCCATGATCAGGCAGGGTACGAGGCATGAAATTGGGATCACACCGGGAGAACAGTTGGGAAACTCTGCCTGAAACACAGATGAGGAAGGTAATGAGAAATCAGTTTTTATATTGTTTTCCCTGCCCACTGATTTCGAAAACAGCCATCTCTTACAAAACAACCAAGAGAAAGTTGTTAGACAGCATCAAGTGGAGAGATGAAGAAAGGACCCGCTCACTGTGGTAACAGCTTATAGGAAATTAGTAATATTACTTTGGGAACATGGATCTTGGGGTAATTACTTAATGATGGGGAGGTGATGGCCTAGTGGTATTATCGCTAGACTGTGAAACCAGAGACCTAGATAATGTTCTGGGGACCTGGGTTCAAATCTCACCATGGTAGATGGCGGAATTTGAATTCAATAAAATATCTGGAATTAACAATCAAATGATGACTGTGAATCCATTGTCAATTGTTGGGGAAAAACCCATCTGGTTCACTAATGTTCTTTAGAGAAGAAAATTTGCTTTCTTTAGCTGACTAGCCTACATGTGATTCCAGAGCCATGGTGATTTGAAATGGCCCTCTGACAGTTAGTGGACAATAAATGCTAGGCCTAGTGAGTGATGCCCATATCCCATGAATATATTAAAAAAAAGACATCATGTGACCTAAGCTTAGTAACTAGAAATGCTTACTGAGTACTGCACAGACAGATGGCCAGAGATGACATGCAGGTTTAATTCAGCAGAATATACCAGCAGAGGGTAGTTTTTAATTTGTGGGAAGTCTTCAGGCTATCACAGTTGGAAAGAAGCAGCCTCAAGGAGTCAAAATCAAACAAAAGTGAGTCAGTTAGCTTGTCTGAATGTCTCAGGGAGAGACAGTAACAAAGAGAATCACATCCGGTCAACATACAGAGAGTCGTTGAAAGAATATATTTTCAACCTCATAAGAAATTTTAAAGTAAAGACAGGAGTGGACTGAGTGTCTGTAAAGGATACTGTTGAGAAAAAGGTCTGAATGCTTTCTTTTGCTGCCTATGCTAGGATCTTTTTAAACTGCTTATATATAGCATTGTTCTCTCTTCTTTTGTGTGATAAACTTAAGCCTTCTTGTTAACAGTAGATTGGCATCCTCTTGGCTTCTGCTGCAGACCACTAAAGCAATTAAGTTGTAAAAGCAAAACATATGGTCGATCAAAGTTCGAGACAAAAAAACTGCAGATGCTGGAATCCAAGGTAGACAAACAGGAGGCTGGAAGAACACAGCAGGCCAGGCAGCATCTGGAGGAAAGGAGCAGTCAATATTTTGGGTATTACCCTTCTTCAGGACTGGATGTGGGGGGATTGGGGGGGTGCTGTAGATAAAGGGGCCAAAGGGGTGGGTAGCAGAATGGTGGTGATAGATGGACACCGGTAGTAGGTATGAACTGGTTGGTCGATGGGACGGATGAATCTGGTTGGTGGCTGGAAGGGAGGGTCAGAAGGTGGAAGGGAAGGGAGGAGGTGGGAATGGAAAAGGAGCCGGGGTAATGGGTGGGAAGGTTATTTGAAATTAGAGAACTGTGTTGAGTCCTCTGGGCTGTAGGGTCCCAGGAGGAAGATAAGGTGTTGTTCCTCAAATTTGCGTTCTGAGTTACTGCCTTTCATTCCACTTTCTGACCCTCCCTTCCAGCCACCAACTGGATCCATCCCTCCCATCGACCAACCAGGTCATACCTACGACCAGTGTCCACCTATCACCACCATTCCGCTAACCCCCCTATATCTGCAGCTCCCTCGACCCCCACATCCAGTCCTGAAGAAGGGTAATACCTGAAACGTTGACTGTTCCTTTCCTCCAGATGCTACCTGGCTTGCTGTGTTCTTCCAGCCTCCTGTTTGTCTAATATGGTCTGTCAGGCCAGTTTCTGGGGTAACTTGCCCAGTGTTACCATCAGCTGGGATTGTCATATTGGAGGGAGATTACCTCGACAATGTATCATTTACAGTCATTGTAGTAATTACAGTAATCATTGCCTTAAATACTGCCCCAGAGTGAAAACACTGAAAAAAGCAGACTGGGTGCTATGCAGCAAGATCTGGGAGCGGTAGAGAGACTCAGTTAAAACAAAGTGAAGTTAAACCCAGGGAGACAGGAGAGAAAATCTAAAATCACATTTACAATAAAATAAAAGCTAAGGCTGGAATAAGTGTTAGGCAATTTTCACCTCACCTTTCGTAAAAATGATTTGAGTTCACAGGATGATCACAAGGTGTTAATGGGCTCCTTGGTCCTCATTTTAAACTTTGCCCTAAACACATGGTGCACTCATATTTATATTAAGGCATCACTTACTCCATAATCTCACCGGCTCTTGGGGCTGTGGAATCTATTTTTATTGAGAGGCAGCCGAGTCTGAACTGCAGTATTTGGGAGCTCTGCACACATTGAAGAGCTCTCCCACTGTCCTGCCTTAACCACGCACTTCAACAAACATGCTCGGTGCTCATTTATATCTCTTCATTAGGGGCAGCGCACTGAAGACAGATTGCTGAAGAAGTTGCTCTAATCAGGAATGACACATTACAGTGGTGGCAGTAGAAGGATTTACAACATATTTACAACAGCCCTTCACAATTGCCAGGGAGTCAGCAACATGCATTTTGTTCACTGGGCCACTCCTGCGCCGAGCTGTAGTCAGTGGGTAACATTCACCCTCTCAGTCATACAATCATGGGCTCAAGTCCCACTTTGGGACCTGGGTCACAGACAATGAGTGCTGGAATATGCCATTCAACCTATCAAGCCACGGCTGATTTTCTACCTCAAGGCCAACTTCTTGCTCACAATCCCCACATCGCTTGCTGTCTTTAATGCCTGGAATCCCAGAAGCTTGATGTGAGCTCAGCACTATTGACTGCCACCTTTCTGTTTGGCACTGGGAAAGTGCTGCACTGTTGGAGGTACTGTCTTTGGCATGTGACATTTAACTGGGGCACTGTCTGCCATCTCTGCTGGGCGGGTGAACACTGCCCACTGTTGTCCACTTTAAACAATAACGGTGCCTAGTCAATAATTATCCCTCTACAACACAACAGGGACTGCATTACACTGGCTGCGGCATCTCCCAAAGCTGAGAGCTCACCTATAGCTTGCAAGAGCAAAGGAGCCGGTCATTGACTTCAGGAAGCTGAGTGGAGGGCACGCCCCTGTCTGTACCAATGGTGCCGAGGTGCAGATGGTCGAGGGAGTCAAGTTCCTGGGAGCATTGATCACCAACAATCTGTCCTGGTCCATATTGATACTACAGTCAGGAAAGTACAGCAACGCCTCTACTTCCTCAGGAAGCTAAGGAAATTCGGCACGTCCACAAGGACTTTTACCAATTTTTATAGATGTACCATAGAAAACATCCTGTCTGGATGCATCACAGCTTGGTATGGCAACTGCTCTTCCCAAGACCACAAGAAACTATAGAGAGTCATGAACACAGCCCAGTCCACCACACAAACCAGCTTCCCGTCCATTGACTCCATCTATACTTCCCACTGCCTCAGGAAAGCAACCAACATAAACAAAGACCCCTCCCACTCCGGTTATACTCTCTCCCACCCTGTTCCAATGGGCAGAAGATATAAAAGTTTGAATACACATACAAACAGATTCAAGAACAGCTTCTTCCCTGCTGTTAACAGACTTATGAACTGACCCTTCAAATGTTAATTCAGATCTCTCTCTCTCTGTGCACCTTCTCTGTAGCTGTAACACTGTATTCTGCACTCTGTTCTATTACTCCGATGCAGTTACATAAGGAATGATTTGTCTGGATAGCATGCAAAACATAATTTTCACTATATCTTGGTACATGTGACAATAATAAATTAATCAATCAATCAATCATAAAGGCACTATGTAAATTCAGGACCGTCTTTAGGAGGTGAACCAGATACAAAAGGGAAGGAAGTTGTCAGCTACAGTGTAAAGGAGGGATAGCAGGGCCTGCTGAGCTGCAGAGACCCAATGGGTATAGAAGGGGCAGAATGGCCTGCATCAGTGCTGGGAGGATAGACAATGGTGCTGTGGTGGTAACGTTACTGGACTAGTGAAGTTGAGGCTCACATTAATCCTTCGCCACCCATTATCACTTCCTCTGTCTTTTGCTCTGGGCACCCTCATAATCTGTTCCATTTACTCTTCCTCCCTCTCCGTCAACAGTAAAACAAGACACCATTCTCTGACCCTTTTCAGTTCCAAACAAGAGTCATCCGAGACTTGCAACATGAACTCTATTTCTCTCCCCTTAGATGCTGTTGGACCTGCTGACTTTCTGCAGCACTGTCTCCTCTTTATTAGGCCCAATTAATGCTCTAGGATCACAGGTTCAAATCCCTTCAACATCACTGATGGAATTTCGATTTCATTGATTGTTGTAAAATACCCATCTGGGTCACTACAATGATTGGAAAAAGGCTGGCCAAGTAGATCTCATTGAGTATGAGATCTCTGATTGGGGCTGTTAACCTGAGCCAATCAGGAAGCCCTGGCTGACAGATATAAAGAGGAGATTCAGAGAGTCTCCTCTCTCTAGGGACTGGCTCTGAGTGGGCTGGTCAGAGTCCACATACTGTGCACATGTAAATAAAGGGTGACTTGATGATGGGATACTGGTCTCTGTGCAGTCATTTTAACAGACCAGTAAACATGGACCTCCTCCCCTTTGGACCCTCCAATAGAGACCAGTAAACATGGGCCTCCTTCCCACTGAACCCTCCAATAGAGGCCAGTAAAGATGGACCTTCTTCCCTTTGGTTGCTCAAATATTGATCAGTAAACATGGACCTCCTTCCCATTGGACCCTCCAATAGAGACCAGTAAACATGGGTGTCCTTCCCATTGGACCCTCCAATAGAGAAAAGTAAACATGGGCCTCCTTCCCATTGGACTCTCCAACACAGACCAGTAAACATGGGTGTCCTTCCCATTGGACCCTCCAATAGAGAAAAGTAAACATGGGCCTCCTTCCCATTGGACCCTCAAATAGAGACCAGTAAACATGGACCTCCTTCCCACTGAACCCTCCAATAGAGACCGGTTAACATGGGCCTCCTTCCCATTGGACCTTCCAATACAGACCAGTAAACATGGGTGTCCTTCCCAGTGACCTTCCAATGGAGTCCAGTAAACATGGACCTCCTTCCCATTGGACCCTCCAATAGAGACCAGTAAACATGGACCTCCTTCCCATTGGACCCTCCAATAGAGACTAGTAAACATGGACGTCCTTCCCATTGGACCCTCCAATAGAGACTAGTAAACATGGACCTCCTCCTTTTGACTGGACAGAAAAAGGACAGGGGTGTCAGATATTCTCCTCTCTCTAGGGACTGACTCTGAGCTACCTGGGTCATGTATGATGCATGTGTTAATAAAGGGGGACTGGGTGACAGGATACCAGTTTCTGTGGAGTTAGTTCAGTCACTAATGCCCCTTTAGAGAGGAGAAATCTGCCATCCTTACCCAGTCTTGTACAAGTGACTCCAGACCCACAGCAATGTGGTTGACTTTTAACTGCCTTCTGAAATGGCAAGATGCCCAGGACAGGGGCAATTAGGTTTTAGGCAGGAGATGCTGACCGAGCCAGTGGTTCCCACATCCCAGAAATGATTCTAAGAATGGCAGCAATTCCCTGAAGGAGAGGAAAGAGGGGAGTGACAGCTGCAGAGTGCTCACTTCTTGGAATTTTTCTTTTCCTTAGAAAGATGTATTACACCACATGGGACAGAGTCTGACGTTCAGGATGTCACATCATTGAAGACCCTGCCACATCGTTCGTTTGACTGATTTCCCAAGCCACTACTGCACTTGGCCACAAGGATCAATACAGTTGCCAGCCCAGCAGGAGCTCGGTCCAAAAAACACATTCCTTTTCTCTGGGAGTTGGTTACGAGCACTGGGATTCCTTCCTGCTCTGTCCGCACGCTGTCGGTGCAACGTGACCCTGGTTTCTCTGTGGGCCGGATACCAGAACCTGCTCTGATCCAAACCCCACTGTGCGGCTCAGCATTCAACCACCCTCACAAATAACCCAAGGACGCGGAAGGCAAAGACTTGGAACAGGGATACGGATGAGGGGGAAAAGGAATTAGTCAAAGCTTCCCAAAATTTGGCTCGACTGAAAAGCCAAGACGTCAGATAACCAGTGCAAGCTGTGTACAAAGCGAAATACACCACAAAGCTACATGTCTTTTGCATAGGTTTATCACACAGTGTGTTTTGTGTCTCTCCCTTCTTTTAAATTATTTTTAAAGGCAGTTGACCGGATCAGAGAGAGGAATCGAACCTACAAAGGATCACACAGAATATATGACACAATCTGATGGCGTCTGCAACTTTTGAAACTGCGTTTTTGATTCCAGAGCTGACTTATTGATGCAAATTGTGAGCAGCAACGGACCCAGCGCTGATCTGCCTGAAACATCATATTGTGCTGTTCCAAATAACCCCCCTGTACCCACCCCACCCCAACTCTCCTCTTTCCGTCTTAAGGCCAGACTACAATCCATTCTGCTACCTACTCTGTGACTCCACAACCTCTGACCTTTCTCAATAATCTGTGATGGCGCACCCTATCAAAGACCCTGTTGAAAATCCAGATTAGTTACATCACCTGCATTACCATGGGCTACACTCCTTAAAAAATTCAATAATGTTGATGGGCCAACATTTCTCCATTCGAAATCCATGCTGACTATTTTGTGAGACCATAACATGTAGCAGAAGTAAGCCATTCAGCCCATCGAGTTTGCCCCACTATTCAAAGTGATCACAACTGATATGATAATCCTCAACTTCACTTTCCTGCCTTTTCCCCATTACCCTTGATTCCCATTCCTGATTAAAAATCTGTCTCTCTCAGTCCTGAATATACTTAATGACCCAGCATTGGCAGCCCTCTGTGGTAAAAAATTCCACAGATTCACTCGCCTCTGAGAGAGGAAATTCCTCCTCATCTCTGTCTGAAATGTGTAGACCCCCTTATTCTGAGAGTATTCCCTCTGGTCCTAGACTTTCCCATGAGTGGAAACAATTTTTCCATATCTACCCTGTCAGGTACCCCTAAGAATCTTATCTGTTTCAATAAGGTCCCCTCTCATTTTTCTAAACTCCAATGAGTATAGGCCCAACCTACTCAACCCCTCCTCACAAGACAGTGGATAAGGAGCACCCATTCCCTTCAGTAAAGGGCACATTAACTAGGGGGGACACAGATTTAAGGTAAGGGGCAGGAGGTTTAGAGGGGATGTGAGGAATCATTTGTTTTCACCCAGAGAGTGGTAGGAATCTGGGACCTGTAAGGGTGGGAGAGGCAGAAACAGTCATCACATTGAAGAACTATTTAGATGGGGCACTTGTGATGTCAAGACATACAAGGCTATGGGCCAAGCGCTGGGAAAGATCAGTTCGGAACTGGAGGGATCTGTACCATTGGGACAGTCTCTACCTGATCCGATCTGGAACCAGTGTTCTAGTGAAAAAGATAAATAGGGTAGTCACTAGGACTTTAAACTAGTGAAATGGTTGGTGGGGGAAAAAGGGGGGGGGGGATGGGGGAACCAACAGGAAATATAATGGTAAATAAAAAAAAGGGGCAGCACGATGGCTCAATGGTTAGCACCGCTGCCTCCCAGTGCCAGGTACCCAGGTTCGGTTCCAGCCTCAGGTGACTGTCTGTGTGGAGTTTCACATTCTCCTTGTGTCTGTGTGGGTTTCCTCTGGGTGCTCCGGTTTCCTCCCACAGTCCAAAGATTTGCAGGGTAGGCAGATTGACTGTGGGAAATTGCCCATGGTGTTCAGATTAGGGGGATGGGTCTGGGTGAGATGCTCTGAGGGGCGGTGTGGAACTTGTTCAGCCGAAGGGCCTGTTTCCACACTGTGGGGATTCTAATTCTATAAAACATAAATGGGATTAGAACAGATGGATGCTTGATGACCAGCACTGACATGATGGGCTGAAGGGCCTCATCTGTCCTATACCTCTCAATGACTTGAATGAATAAACAACATTTGAAAAACATAAATGGGATTCATTTGGTCAGCTGCCCATCAGAGAAAGGGGGTGGTCGTTCCTGTTAATACTTCACGATGATGATACTGTTCAGGTATAGCGAAAATAAAGGCATGTTCACCTTAGTTACAATCCTACAGGCCACATCTGCAATACTGTCTGCAGTTTCATTCTCCTTAAATAAACAAGGATATCACTAACTCTCAAAACAGTGAAAGTATTCACTGGGCTAGTTCCTCTAACAAGCGGGCAGTTCTATCAGACAGAGAATAGATTAGCCCCGTGTAGCAGGTATTTAAAAGATTGAGAGGTAATCTAGATGCACAGCAGATCCTGACAAGGCGGACCTTGAGGAATCCGCTCCCCTTCCCTCCAGCTGGGGAATCTAGATTACAGGGAAATAGTCTCAGGATCAGGGGCCCATCATGCAGGGCTGAGATGAGCGGAAGTTAATTCACTCAGAGGATTGTGAATTCTTATAATTCTGTCTCGCCTAGAGGGCTATGAATGCTCCAGCTTTGAGCATTTATTTTTATTCATTCGCGGGATGAGGGCAACGTTAACCAGGCCACCCCTAATTGCCCAGAGGGCAGTTAAGAGTCAACCGCATTGCTGTGGGTCTGGAGTCACATGTGGGCCAGACCAGGTAAGGATGGCAGTTTCCTTCCCTAAAGGGCATTAGTGAACCAGATGGGTTTTCCCAACAATCGCCAATGGGTTCATGGTCATCATTAGATTCTTAATTCCAGATATTTTATTGAATTCTGATTCCACCATCTGCCATTGCAGGATTTGAACACAGGTTTGTCACAATGTTATCTGGCTCTCTGGATTAACAGTCCAGCGATAATGCCACTAGGTTGTGTGTGTTAGGGGGTGGTGGTAGTAGAATTAGAATTAGTGAACCAGATGGGTTTTTCCAATAATCAACAATGGATTCACGGCCATCATTAGATTCTTAATTCCAGATATTTTGTTGGATCCAAATTCCACCATCTGCCATGGCGGGATCCAAACCCTGGTCCCCGGAATGTTATCTGGGTCTCTGGATTGACAGCCCAGCGATAATACCACTAGACCATTGTCTCCCCATTTAAGGCTGCGACAGAGTGATTTTTGCTGTCACTGGGAATCAAGGGACATGAGGAGTGAGCAGGAGGGTGGAGTTGAAATCCAAGATCAGCCAGGGATCATACTGAATTTAGGAGCAGCCTCAATGGGCCGAATGGTCTCTTCCTGCTCTTACTTCTTGAGTTCTTATCAAAAGAATTTTATTTGGGTAAACGAGATTAGCAAACAGGCTTAATACTGGAAAGAGTCAGACCAGACTCAAAATGTTAACTCTGTCTCTCTCCCTCTCTCTCTCTACATAGATGCTGTCAGATCTGCTGAGTTTCTTCAGCACTTTCTGTTTTTATTTCAGATCTTCAGCCTCCACAGTATTCTGCTTTTACATGGACATTTTTCCCAGCTTGGGGAACCTACAAAACGGGCTTTAATTCAATATATTCCAGACACAGTTCGATAGATTTTTAGACACTCTGTGGGGGGTTACACGACACATTGAAACAGTGTGGGGAGTGGTAGCTGAGATAGAAGATTGTCTCTGATCCTATTGAATGGTGGAGCAGACTCGAGGGGCTGAATGGCCGACACCCTGCTCCTGTTTCTTATGATTAAGCAGAAACTTAAAAGGAGAGAGACAGAGAGGGATAATGAGGGGAATTCTAGAGGTTACAGCCTATGGAAGGTGCAAAGGGATATCTGGATAATTTCCCGCTGCTGTGAAAATTAAATTTAGCAGATGATGGTTTGAGACTGGGGATTATTAGACTGAGCAATACGGTTCCTAATAGGTAAGGGGGTGGGGGTGGCTGGGTCACATCACAATATGTAAAACACAAAACAGGTCACAGCAGAAATTAGACCCAAAGTCCACAATGACAGAGCTAGGGCAACTTTTCTAACGTGAACATGAATCACAATGCTTCAAAGTGGTAAAGATTATCACAAATAAGCCATTCTGAGGATATTGTCCTGGACAATGAAGGAATTACTGAAAGGAAACTGCAGCATGAAAGGCCCTCAGACACACACACACACCAACACACACCAACACACACACACACACACCCACACACACACACCCACACACACCCACACACACACCAACACCAACACACACACGCGCACACACACACACACACGAGCATAAAGACAAGTGCACACACACGCACACACACACAAACGCATACATACAGACACACACACAGACGCACAAACACACAAACACATGTATGCACATGTGTGCACAGACACAAGCACATGCGTGCACGTGCATACACACACACACTGTCACACACACACACACGCACACATGCGTGAGCACATACACAGTAATGCACAAAGCACACAGAAAATTCACTTAGCCTAGACGATAAACACCACAAGCTAACTGAAGATAAAAAAGTACACGCAACTGAATTAATCATCACATTGTCTTTTTGTTAGCCTATTGTACCATGAACTGGGGGTGATTCTGTGGCAAAACCAGCAATTTGAAAACCCAAATGTCTAGTGAGTAACTTGATCCTTCAAAGCACAGGATGCCAACAACAAAACCCTGCATTTATGTAGCACTATTTAGCCCAAGATGCATGAGCAGGATTGCAGGGGCATTAACCAGGGAGATCGGTTAGCTCAGTTGGCTGGACAACTGGTTGACATTACAGAGTGATGCCAACAGCTTGGGTTCCATTCCTGCACTGGCTGAGGTTACCATGAGGGACTCTCCTTCTCAACCTCTCCCCTCGCCTGAGGTGTGGTGACCCTCAGGTTAAACCACCACCAGTTGTCTCTCTCTAATAAGTCTGGTAAGCCTATGCAACTTTTTTTTAAAGTATGAAAAGCAAAAAGACATGAAGAAGGGTCACTGGACCTGAAACATTAACTCTGTTTCTCTCTCTCCATAGATGCTGCCAAACCTCCTGAGTTTCTCCAGCACTTTCCATGTTTGTTTCTGATCTTCAGCAGCTGCAGTTCTTTGTTTTGGACGTTAGGTGTTGGAAGGGGCCAAAAAACGTAAAGGAGGAAAGCTAGGTAGAGAAGTGGACAGAGTCCTCTGAGTCTGCTCTATCGTTCAATAGGATCAGAGACAATCTTCTGCCTCAGCTCCCACTCCCCCTCTGTTTAAGAGTTGTGTAATTCCCCAGAGTATCCAAAAATCTATCGAACTCTGTCTGGAATACAGTGAATGACAGACCGAGCATCCAGAACTCTCTGAGGGAAGCAATTACTCATCAAGGGCTGATTGTTATTCAGAGAATGTCACCCCGTTTTCGAGATTCCCCAAGTTTGGGTAAACAATGTCCCCCAGCACTGGTTCTATCAAGCCTCCTCAGAGATCAAGATGCTGAAGTCAGATTACCTCCGAAGAAACAGGAGCAGGAAGAGACCATTCGGCCCATCGAACCTGCTCCGCTCTTCTTGTCAGATTCAAGATGGCACTGACGCATGACGACTCTTTGTGAGCTCTCTACAGCAGATCTTATTCTTACAATCGTTCTGCACTTTTAAACCTCAATTCTACATCTGTTAAAGTTACTAACAATGTTGTCTCAAATCTATTTGCAGATCTGAAGATTCTATGACCATCCAGGTTCAAGAACAGCTTCTTCCCCGCTGTTATTAAACACTGAAAGGACCTCTTGAATTTAATGTTGCTCTTGCTCTCTGTGCACCTTCCCTACAACCATAACATTGCATTCCCTGCTCTGTTCCATTATCCTAATGTATTTTGTATGGTCTGATCTGCACACAAAACAAAACATTTCACTGTACTTAGATACATGTGACAATAATAAATCAAATCAAATCAAATCAGTTCATTCGTGGTTGATCTTGACCTCCAACTCCACTTTCCCGGCTGCTCCCTGTATCCCTCGTTTCACTGAGAAACCAAAGCTCTGTACATTAGGAAGAAAATTCCCCATGTTGGGATCCAGGCAGCTGAGGGCACAACCACCAATGGTAACCATTGAAACCAACTGGCTAGGCCTTTCAAAGAGCACGCAGCAGGACGATGGATCAAATGGCCTCATGTTACAGAGCAAGATGGCCCCAGTAAATTAAAGATGGTATCACAATGCGGTATTGTGACCTAAACATGGTGGATGTGCCTCATTATTCTTCCTGTTCCCTTGTCAGCAGCAAAGAGAGGCAGTGATGTGGTGGTAATGTTACTGGGCTGGTCATCTAGTACCCCAAGCTAATGTTCTGGGCATATTAGTTCAAATCCCATCATGGTAAATGATGAAATCTGAATTCAATAAGACCATAAGGTATAGGAGGAACGTTAGACCATCGAGTCTGATCTGCCATTCCAACATGGCTGACACATTTCTCAACTCCATTCTCCTGCCTTCTCCCTGTAACCCTTGATCCCCCTTACTAATCTAGAACCTATCTATCTCTGTTTTGAATGCACTCAACGACTTGACCTCAACAGCCTTCTGCAGCAATGAGCTCCATAGATTCACCACCCTCTGGCTGAAGAAATTCCTCCTCACCTCAGTTCTAAAATGTTGTTCCTTCACTCTGAGGCTGTATCTGTGTCTTTGGGTCCTAGTGTCTCCTTCTAGTGGAAACATCTTCTCCATGTCCACTCTATCCAAGGCCTCTCAGTATTCTGTAAATTTCAATGAGATCCCCCCCACCCCCCCAACCATCCTTCTAAACTCCATTGAGTACAGACCCAGTGTCCTCAACCTCTCCTCATATTGACAAGCTCTTCATTCCCAGGATCATTCTTGTAAACCTCCTCTGGACCCCCTCTAATGCCAGCACATCCTTCCTTAGATAAAGGGCTCAAAAATGCTCACAATATTCAAACTACAATCTGACTAGAGCCTTTTACAGCCTCAGCAGTACATCCCTGCTCTTGTATTCTAGCCCCCTTGAAATGAATGCTAACATTGCATTTGCCTTCCTAACTGCCAACTGAACCTGCATGGTCACCTTAAGAGAATCCTGAACCAGGACTGCAAAGTCTCTTTGTGCTTCAGATTTCCGGAGCTTTTCCCTGTTTAGAAAATAGCTAGCCTCTATTCCTCCTACCAAAGTACATAACCTCACACTTTCCCACACTGTATTCCATCTGCCATTTCTTTGCCCACTCTCCTAGCCTGTCCAAGTCCTTCTGCAGCCTCTCGCTTCCTCAACACCACCTGTATCTCCACCTACCTTTGTGTCATCTGTAAACTTAGCAACAATGCCCTCAGTTCCTTTGCCCAGACTGTTAACGTATAACATGAACAGTTGTGGTCCCAACACTGACCCCTGTGGAACTCCACTGGCCACCTACTGCCATCCTGAAAAAAACCCCTTTATCGCCACTCTTTGCTTTCTACCAGTCAGCCAATCCTCTATTCATGCCAGTACCTTGACCCCAACACCATGGGCTCTTATCTTATTTCGCAGCCTCCTGTGTGGCACCTTGTCAAAGGCCTTCTGGAAATCTAAATAGATCACATCCACTGGATCTCCTTTGTCTAACTTGCTCACTACCTCCTCAAAGAATCTCAAAGAATGAAAAATAGCCAGAAGCCACGTAACCATTATTAATTATTGTTAAAACAAAAGGGGTCATTAACATTCTTCTACCGCGCTTACCCCAGTACAGCCCCCACGTGACTCCAGACTCACTATCCCTTGAACAAATCTAACAGAACAAAAGCTTTTTAGCCTACCTCTTAGGCTGTCCTTTTTAACAAATGTTGTACAATCGTATATGAATCAAATTAAAACTGAGCTTACTGTACTGCAGTAAAACAAAACAAAGGTTATTGGAAAAAAAGACACAGAGCTGGCAAAGGTATTGGTGAGACCCGAGTGGATAAGCAAAGGGGTCTATTCTTCTCACATTTATTCACTAATCATCTTTATCTGGCAGGTTGATTGTGAGAGGCCTCACTTTGTGCAGAATTACCGAAAGAAAGTCACACGTGTGGACAAAGAGGTTCAGTGAGGAAGCTCCCGAACGATCAGCCCGTCCTTCTATACCTTCCCCCGCCTCCTGTGCTTATCTCACTGCTCCTTAAAGAATCCTATGCTATTGGCTGCAATAGCAACAGCAACCTGCATTTATATAGCACCCTTGGCCTAGCAGACCATTGCCAGGCAGTCCCCTGGCAGGTCGTCATTAAGGACAGACCTCCAGCAGTATGGTCTACAAGGGGAGATCGAAGGGAGTGTTTTTAAGGGTGGAAAGCGAAGCACAGAACAATGTCAAGATCAGGGAAGGGGCATTCTGGTTTGGATGGTCTGCTCATTTCCCATGAAGAGCCCCAAGTCCCAGCACTGTCCCTCTGCAAGTGGCTTTTACAGCCACTCCTAATGGTGAATGGGACTGACACTGTCATTGATGGAATAGCACAGGGGGAGCAGGATGGGAGCTGCTAGTCACAGAATTCCCTGTTACAGAAGGAGGCCATTCAGCCCCTTGTGCCTGTGCTGTCTCTCTGACAGAGCTCTCCAATTCATCCACTCTCCCCTGCCCCCGAACACTGCCTCCCAACACCACCATCCCCACCCAACCTCACCCTGCAAGATTCCTCTCTGCTTCCATTTCAGAGGGAGTGATGGACAGAAAGCACCATGAAAGATCTACGTGTGTCAACACTGTCCATTCCTCACTAACGATTATTCCAGGAGGGAGTAAGTGTCCATTTTGCCTTGATTTGTTTTGTCTGCACATGAGGTAGTGTGTGCGTATACGTGAACGTGTGGGTGAGTGTGTGTGTATGTGTGTGTAAGTGAGTGAGTGTGTGTGTGTGTGTGTGCGCGCGCAAGTGTGTGTGAGTGAGTATGTGTACATGAGTGTGCGTGAGTGAGTAAGGAAACAAGAAAGTGATTGAGTAAGCTAGTGTGCTTGTGAAATTGAGAGTGACTGAGTGAGTGCGTGTGTGAGTGAGTGCATGTGTGAGACTGCGTGTGTGAGTGCGTGTGAGTGAATGCGTGTGTGAGTGCGTGTGTGAGTAAACGTGTGAGACAGTGTATGAGTATGTGTGTGTGAGTGTGAGTGCGTGTATGTGAGTGCGTATATGAGCGAATGTGTGTGTGCGAGAGTGCGTATATGAGTGAGTGTGTGTGAGTGTGAGTGCGTATATGAGTGAATGTGTGAGTGTATGTATGAGTGAGGGTGAGAGTGCACGTGTGAGAGCATATATGAGTGAGTGTGTATGAGTGCGTGTATGAGTGAGTGTGTGAGTGCGTGTGTGAGTGAGTGTGTGTGTGAGTGAGTGTGTGAGTAAATGTGTGTGTGTGTGTGAGTGAGTGTGAGTGAGTGCGTGTGTGAGTGAGTGAGTGTGTGAGTGTATGAGTGTGTGTGTGAGTGTGTGTGTGTGTGAGTGAGTGTGTGAATGAGAGAATGTGAGTGAGTGGATGTGCGAGTGAGTGTGAATGAGTGAGTGTGTGTGAATGAGCGAATGAGTGCGTGTCAGTACGAGTGAGTGAGAGAGAACGAGTGAGTGAGTGTGAGCGAGCGAGCGAGTGCTTTCAAAGCCCCTCAATGTTTACACAGGCGCCCCTCTGCCCTGTCAGTTGAAATGCCTTTATTCTCCTTCTCTCTCCTGTTTCATTTCATCCTTCCCATATCAGTGCCTGTGCCAGCTCCTCAGTATTCTCTTCCTGTCTATTGTAAAGTGATTTTCTTTCTTTTTTTTCGCCCAGACAAGTCTCGCTCAGGGTGAAGTGCTCTCTCCTGAGAGTGTGTTTTGTGGCCCCCAGGTCGCTATTGCCATGAATACATTATGAGCCCAATTTCCATCAGTTGCCAAGGCAGCACTTTCCCAGCCACTGGGGTTATTAAGTCGTACATCACTAATACCCGATATGAGCAGAAGTTGAATTTAATATCAGCCTTTGATCAGATTACCACCCCAACAGACAGCTGTCATTGAGGGAAAAATTCCATCGCTGGCTCTGGCCTAACAGCCTGGGCCTACACACAGTGGCTGCTCCTAATGCATACGGGCAATTTCAATATCTTCAGCCTGAAGACCAGGCCAACTGACTAATGGCTCTCTTGACCTCTTCGTGTCCCACTGCTTTATTGTCCTTTCATTGAGAACTTTAGCACTTCCTAGTTCTGCCTGTGCTGAGACGCATTAAACATGGGAGTCTCACAGATAGAGACAGACATAGAGAGAGAGAGAGAGAGATGAGGGTAAAAGGATGTGTGCGTGTATGTGTGTGTGTGTGAGGGTGGGGAGTGTGTCTCTCTCCCTTC
>NC_063335.1:117102408-117109218 GCF_021869965.1 Rhincodon typus
GAGAGTGAGAGGGAGAGAGTGAGAGGGAGAGAGTGAGAGGGAGAGAGAGGAGAAAGAGAGATCAGAGAGAGAGGAAGAGAGAGTGAGGGGGTTTGAGAGATGAGAGAGGGAGAGATGAGAGAGAGGGAGAGATGAGAGAGAGGGAGAGAGACAAGAGACTGGGAGAGAGAGGGAGAAATGTGAGAGAGAACTAGAGAGATGGGAGAGAGACAGAAGGGGGTGGAGAGATGAGAGAGAGGGAGAGAGAAGAGTGAGAGAGAAAGAGAGAGAGAGTGAGGTGGAAGTAGAAGGGAGCAAGTGGGAGAGGGACCTCAAATCCAATTCCTTTCCACATTGCTGGAGTGCAGAGACTGCCAGGATTCCCACTAATGGAGCGGAAAAGGAACTTCCATTGTCTCACACACAAGAAACAAAAAAAAGAGAAACAGAAAAGGCCAATTTAATCTGTCTCTCGCATGTCTCCTGTGGTTCTCTCTCTGCCAATCTTAATTTATTGGAGCTGGGGAGTGGGATGGGGGTGTGAGGGGGGGAAGAGAGCACGTTAGCTCCTTGCTGCAGATAGATAGACAGCGTGGCTGGAAGACCATGGGACATTCACAATTGCAGAGTGGAACAGTCAGTGTAAACACGGCAAAAGATCACCTCTTTCTAATGAACATCAAAAGGCCACAAGGAAATGAAAGCCGGAAAACTCGCACCTATAACCTGGAATTAAATCAGAAGCACAGGTAGTCAAGGTCAGAAGTCCAACAGGTTTATTTGAAATCACAAGCTTTTGGAGCGCTGCTCCTTCGTCAGGTGGAGTCAGGTCAACTGACTCAGAGTCTTGAGGAAGGGTCATCAGACCCAAAACATTAACTCAGATTTCTCTCTGTAGATACTGCCAGACCTGCTGAGCTTTTTCAGCAATTTCTGTTTTTATTTCTGATTTACAGCATTTGCAGTTCTTTCGGATTTTATTCAGTACCATTTGAAGCCTGTTGAAAACTCAGTGATGGGATTCCGAAATGTTTATTCTGAAGTTCATTGGAACAGCCTGTAACATCCATCAGTTCAACTCCAAGGCTGTATGTCTCCAAACTGACACTGTGACCACAGACAACTCTTTGAGTAATGCAGTATATCACAAACACAAAACAGTCCATTACTGAGGGCTGTCTCTGCTGGTTGTATTTTAATTAGAGGAATGTGAGATGGCATATTAAGAATTCACACTAAATATATGTATATAATGTATACAACATGAAGCACACTGGTATTGCTCTGTAGGATAGCACAAGCAGTTTAACATTCTCCTGTAAATCAAGGGCACGGTGCCCATTTGTAATCTCAAAACAATATTTATTTTCTTTATTCATTCACAGGATGAGGGTGTTGCTGACTAGGCAGCATTTATTGCCCATCCCTAATTGCCCAGAGGACAGTTAAGAGTCAACCACATTGCTGTGCATCTGGAGTCACATGTAGGCCAGACTAGGTAAGGATGGCAGTTTCCTTCCCTAAAGGATATTAGTGAACCAGATGTGTTTTTCCTGACAATCAACAATGGATTCATGGTCACCATTAAGATTTTTAAGTCCAGATATTTATTGAATTCAAATTCCTCCATCTGCCATGGGGGGATTCGAACCTGGGTTCCCCAGAACATTATCTAGGTCTCGGGATTAACAGTCCAGCAATAATACCCCAAGGCCATCACCTCCCCCATGTAAAAGGTTACTTCAGAGTAAAAGAGTTCTCCCCAAATTCCCGGTCAATATTCAAGTTCTGAAGAAGGGTCACTAGACTCAAAATGTTCACTCTGTTTTTCCCCTCTCCACGCAGATGCTGCCAGACCTGCTGGGTTTCGTCAGCAATTTTTGTTTTTTTTTGGTTTCTGATTTCCAGCATCTGCACTATTTTGGGATTTTTTTTTTAAATCCTTGACAGCTGATGTGGTCAGTCACAGGCTTGCAGCGCACAATTTACGCTGCTCCATTTCCGACAACAGTGACAGTGTTTCAGAAAATGACCTTCTCTCAAAGGGTCATGAATCTGTGGGATTTACTTCCCCAGAGTGTGGTGGATGCTGGGACACTGAGTAAGTTTGAGGAGGAGATAAACACATTATTAATTAGTAATGGGCTGAAGCGTTATGGGGAGTGAGCAGAGAGTTGGCTTGAGGCCAAGATGAGATCAGCCATGATTGTACTAAATGGCAGAGCTGGCTCAAAGGGCTGAATGGCCTACTCCTGCTCCTAGCTCTTGTGTTTTTTCAAAGGCTGTAGAACACATCAGGATGTCATGGAGTTATGAAAAGCTGCTAACAAAATGCAGACCAACCGTGGGTGTTGTGAAGCATCCATATCTCTAGTCTAGGTTCAAGTCTCACTTTTCCCCAGAGGTACGTCATAACATATCTGGGCAGGTTGGATAAAAATATTTTTTTTTTTGAAGAAATGCGGGCATTTATGGTTTGAATCTGTGAAGGGATTTCAGAGTCAGCCCCCAGCTATTTCAGTTTTATTGCTGACAGTCCAGTCCAACTTCTTCATGTTAGTGGGCCAGAGGTTATTCACGCACAAGGTGGTTGTGGTCAGTGAGTTCAGGCTTTCAGAATGTTTGCACAAGGAGCTAACAAGATACAGTGGTGTGGGATTAACAATGGGCTGTAGGGCAGAGAATGTCATAGGCAGTAAAATCTCCAGTCTGATGGATTTGCAAACATCTTCTATCATATCTCCAACACACACTCACACACTCACTCACGGCAGTGGTGTCATAACAATACCACTAGATGAGTAACCTGGAGTGTGTAATGTTCTGGGGATAAGATTTCACCTCCACTGTGGGAAACCGGGAAATGTGAGTCCCATATAGAAACATCTGGAATTAAAAGCTAATGATGACCATCATTGATTGTCATAAAATCCCCTTCTGATACAAACAGGGAGGGAAGCTGCCATCCTTACCTGGTCTGGCCTACATGTGACTCCATACCAGCAATGTAGGTGACTCTGAACTGCCCTCCAAAATAGCCCTATTAAATCAGTTTAAGGACAGTTAGGGATGTGCTATAAATGCTGGTCCAGGGCCCTCAAAATGTGAATGAATTAATAAAAAGGGAAACATGGTCTTGACATTCCTACAAACAAAGGGTGGCATGTGGCTCACAGAACCAGGGACCCAGGTTCAATTCCACTCTCGGGTGACTGTGTGGAGTTTGCATATTCTCCCCGTGTCTATGTGGGTTTCCTCCGGGTGCTCCGGTTTCCTCCCACAGTCCAAAGATGTGCAGAATGGGAGGATTGGCTGTACTAAAAATTGTCCAGTGATGTGTGGGTTAGGTGGGTTACCACAGTAAATGCAGGGTTATAGGGTAGGATGCTCTTCAGAGGGTCCGTGTGGACTAAACAGGCCAAATAGCCTGTATTCCACACTATAGAGATTGGATTCTAGTCTATGACAAAACAGTGCAGTAAAATGAACCCAAGCTTCCAGGACATCAAGAGAAAGGTAGTAAGAACTGCCGATCTTGGAGTCTGAGATAACAAGGTGTGGAGCTGGATGAACACAGCAGACCGGGTAACATCAGAGGAACAGGAAAGCTGATGTTTCGGATGGGGACCCTTCTTCAAGAGAGAGGGATGGTCTGTGCTTCTTCAGACAGCACCAACAGACCAAGATGAGAGCCACAAAGCCAGGATTAAAAACATACAGGAAGGCATGCTGATTCATCTTCAAAGGACCCATGCAAAATTCACACCATGAAGATCGAAGGCACTGTCAGCACCCCAGAAGGGGCAGAACAATTAACATCGTAAGCTTCAGTCAGAGCTGGAAGGGCACGCAGAATTGTAACTGGACGATAGAATCAGCGAAAAGCTGCTCCTCCAATCACAGGCCTCTTCTCTGGAACACCGCAGCGATTGGAGGAGCTGGAGTTGTTACTCTGGCCAGTGACACTGTCACCACGTGGCCGAGAGACTGGTATCCCAGGACATGCTCCAGCAGGGAGAGGGTCCTAAGCCCAGAGGAGGGGCTGAGAATGGACACCTACCTCCAACACTGTTAAGGCTGGAGGGGAGACAGAGTTAGAAAACACAGGAAACCCACTGTTACAGGTACAGCTAGGAGGGGCCCGGTCAAAACGCAGCAGCTGGTGAAGATAAGATCTACCCCCTTTGTGTGTTCTTGGGCACGGGAGGGTTTTACAAAAACACACAGGTAAGAGTGAGATTCAGTGATGGTGAAATGATTTAATAACGCACAAATAAAAATGTGGGAACCTCAAAAAGACTCCAGAAGGTAATGTTAGTCTGTGATTACATCGCCTCATAAAAGGAGCTTTATACAATGAAATGGGAGCCCCTGGAAACCCTCGAAAATATCGAGCTCAGCATTTTTTATTCTCTGCGGAGTTTGCACTGTTCTCCCCACGTCCGTGCAGATTTCCTCTGGGTGCTCCGGTTTCCTCCCACAGTTCAAAGATGTGCAGAATGGGTGGACTGGCCATGCTAAAAACTGTCCAGTGATGTGTGGGTTAGGTGGATTACCATGGTAAATGCAGGGTTATAGAGTAGGGGCACGTGGGCCTGGGTAGGATGCTCTTTGGAGGGTCAGTGTGGACTCAACAGGCCAAATGGCCTGCATTCCACACCTTAAACACCTTATCATAGTGTGGAATCAGGCCATTCAGTCCACATGACTCTCCAAAGAGTATACCACCCAGACCCACCACTCCTACATTATCCCTATAACCCTGTTTTTCCCGTGGCCAATCCACCTCACCTGCATATCTTCAGACAGTGGGAGGAAACCGGAGCACCCAGAGGAAATTCTGCACAGACATCAGGCTGGAATCAAACCTGGGTCCCTGGCACTTTGAAGCAGCAGTGCTAACCACTCAGCCACTGTTGCCATCCCAACGTGGTTACCATCCCCTCAGAGCAAGAGAGAGAGTCCTCTCTTCACAAATAATATATGTTTTATTCAACATGGATAATCAAAAACCAAAGGCAAGTTTTAGTCCAATGGGCAGCAAATACTGTACTAGATGGACACAAAGAAAATGCATTGTAAATTAATTGAATAGGGACCAGGATTCTACAGAATCTTAAATAAATCTTACAGTCTGAATACCTTTCACTATAAACTACTGCACTGACAATAGCAAATATTTTTTCATTGCTGCTTAACAGCCAACAAAATTATTTAGCTAATTTTAATTTGTGATTTTTTTTTCTGGAGAGGGTATGAGAGTGAATTTACTTTCATTAAAACAGTATACAATTTTTTTTCAGTGCTAAATATTTAGTGCAATAAAAAAACCCAAGCTGCAGAGGAAATCTGATGCCTTGTGCCCCTCGAGAGTATTAAATACCCCATGGAAAATTCCTGAACTGTCCACATTCACATTCACCATCCCCAAGAGAAGTAAACAATTCCAGTATTGCTCATTTTAAAACACCATTCATTCCCCGTTGCTGGAGGTGCCGTGTCTCAGGGAGGGGTGAGGCAACACTGAAATGTAGACCAAAGCTGATCAGCTTTAATGCCACTCCGTACTAACCAAAAAATACAATAAGCACGGGATACAGAACTAGGAGCAGGAGGAGGCCATTTGGCCCCTTGAGCCTGCTCCACCATTTAACACAATCATGGCTGATCTCATCTCAACTCCCACTTTCCTGCCCGCCCTCCATCACCGTTCAACCCATTACTAGTTAAAAATCTGTCTATGTCCTCCTTAAACTTCCTCCGTGTCCCAGCAACCACCACACTCTGGAGGAGTGACTGCCACAGATTCACAACCCTTTGAGGGAAATAACTTCTCCTTTTAAAAACCAAAATAACTGTGGATGCTGAGGAAGGGTCACTCGACCCAAAATGTTAACTCTGATTTCTCTCCACACATGCTGCTAGACCTGCTGAGCCATTCCAGCAATTTCTACTTTTATTTCTGATTTCGCCTCATCTCTATTTTAAATCTACCCCACCACCCCCCCGCCCCCCCACTTTGCCTGAAACTATGACCTCTCGTTCCAGACTTTCCACAATTTTTAAAAAATTCATTCATGGGTTGAGGCATCGCCGGTTAGGCAGCATTTATTGCCCAGTTAAGGGTCAACCACATTGCTGTGGGTCTGGAGTCACATGTAGGCCAGACCAGGTAAGGATGGCAGATTTTCTGAGGAAACATCCTCTCTATGTTTACCTTGTCAATCCTTATACACCTCAATGAGATCTCCTCTCATCCTTCTCAACTCCACAGAGTACAGGCCTAACCTGCTCAATCTCTCTTCATCAGACAAACTCCTCATCTCTGGAATCAATCTCATGAACCTATCACTAAAAACTGTGCCTACCAGAATTTCTTTTATGAAAAAAACTGTGAAGAGTGTATATTTTAGAATGAGAGTGTTAAGTGCATTTGAATTTGTAAAGGAAGTGAAGTGAGAGTTAAGGACAAACACATCCTTGAGGCAGGTAGCATTGGGATGGAATCTAGAAAAGACAAAGGGTGGAAGACTTGTAATTAAACTTGCAAAAGGGAGCACAGAATGATTTATATATTGCATTTATATAGCACCTTTCACCACCTCCAGATGTCTCAAAGTGCTTTACAATCAACTTACTTAAAACGGAATGGAGTAAAAAGGTAGGGAGGTGTCACTAAAACCATCCAGGGCTCTAATCCGACCACAGCTGGAATGCTGTGAACAGTTTTGGGTCTCTTATTTAAGGAAAGATACACTGACATTGGAGGCAGTCCAGGGAAGGTTCACTCGGCTGATCCTGGGTATGGGGGGCACTGCCTTATGAGGAGAG
>NC_063335.1:117109718-117122356 GCF_021869965.1 Rhincodon typus
TCTGAAGAAGGCTCCCAACCTGAAACGTCAGCTTTCCTGCTCCTCTGATGCTGCCTGGCCTGCTGTGTTCCTCTAGCTCCACATTGTGTTACCCCAGAACATTAACCTGGGTTTCTGGATTACCAGTCCGATAACATTATCATCCAAAACCAGCTCCCCTAAATTATTTATAAACCTGAAGGACCTGAAAGGAGGAAAGAGTTAACGCTGAGAAGGTTATATACATCAGCCCAGGCTAGAATCACAGAGGGAGACCATTTGGCCCATCAGATCCAGATTGGCTCAGTGAGGAAGATTGGCACATAGTGGTAATGTTACTGAATTAGTAATCTAGAGCCCCCAAGCTACAGGGTCACAGACTCAGCAGCTGGTGGGATTTAAACTCACTTCAACAGAATCTAACCCAGTGAAGGTGACCATGGCAATTACTACCATTTGTCGGTAGAACCCATCTGAATCACTAATGCCCTTTCAGGAAGGAAACTGCCATCCCTACCTGGTCTGGCCTACATGTGACTCCAGACCCACAGCAATGTGATCAACTCTTAAGTGCCCTCTGAAATGGCCCTGGCAAGGTATGGGGGCGGCGGCACGGTGGCATAGTGGTTAGCACTGCTGCCTTTCGGCGCCAGGCACCCGGGTTTGATTCCACCCTCGGGCGACTGTCTGTGCAGAGTCTGCACATTCTCCCTGTGTCTGCGTGGGTTTCCTTCGGGTGCTCCGGTTTCCTCCCACAGTCCAAAGATGTGCAGGTTAGGTGGATTGGCCATGCTAAATTGCCCCATAGTGTTCAGGGAGGTGTAGGTTATGTGGGTTATAGGGGGATGAGTCTGGGTGGGATGCTCTTCGGAGGGGTGTTGTGGACTTGTTGGGCTGAGTGGCCTGTTTCCACACTGTAGGGATCCTATGATTCCATGTATCAGTTCATGGGCGGCTATTAATGGGTAAAAAGGAAGGCCTTGCCACTAATGGCCATGAAAGAGTAACAAAGTTCTAAGTGGCCCAGAGTTTGTAATGATCTCTTTCTCACTGTTCTTGAACAGAACATAATAGAAACCAAAAATCTGGTTCTCATTCACCCAGTTTGCTCTGATACTGGGACTAGACACAGCAGATCATGGTGAAAGGAGATTGATGCATTGGAGGGGGTCCAGAAATGATTCACAAGGACGATGGTAGATCAGAGAGAGGATACACCAGGAAGGGCTGAACAGGAAGCAGCGCTTTTCTCTAGGAAAGAGAAGGCTGAGCTGCTGACCTAGTCAAGGTCTCTAATATCATGGAAACGTTTTACTCTCTCACAGGATGTGACTGGGCCTGTATTAATTGGCCATCCCTAAACACCCAGAGGCCAGTTAAGAATCACATTGCTGGAGTCACAGGTAGGCCAGACTGGGTAAGGACAGCAGATTTCTCTCCCTAAAGGGCATTAGTGAACCAACATTGATTTTCCCAACAATGGTCACCATTAGGCTCTTAATTCCAGATTTTGTTCTGCTGGATTGTAATTGCAATATCTCTCATGGCAGGATTTGAATCCAGGCCCCCGGAACGTTAGCTGTGTCTCTAGATTAACAGCCCACTGATTATGCCACTAGGCTATCGCCTCTGCGGGTAGTTCCTATGAGGAGTGGGCCATTCAGCCTCTGAAAATGCCTCTTGTAACTCAGCCTCCACCACAACGCACCCCCCCCCCCACCCCCACCCCCACCCCAACCTTGTCCTCCTTGTCCCCATGTCCCTTGATTGCCTTGAGGTCCAGAACTCTGTTGATAGGACAGACTTGGGGATGATGGCTGGGGAACCATATGACCATCAAAGGTGGTCCATTCGGCCCATCAAGTCTGCTCGCCATTCAGTGGTTGATCAGATAGATCTTGGTTGATCTGATAGTCCTGAACTCCTCTTTCCAGCCTTCTCCCCATTCCTCTCACTGATTAAATATCTGTCTCTCAGTCTTGAATATACTTAATGACCCAGCCTCGACAGCCGTCTATGGTAAAGAATTCCGCAGATTCACTCCCCTCTGACAGAAGAAATTCCTCCTCATCTCTGTCTGAAATGTGTGACCCCTTACCCTGAGATGATGTCCTCTGGCCCTAGACTCTCCCACAAGGGGAAACAACTTTTCCGCATCTACCCTGTCAAATCCCCTAAAAATTTTATATGTTTCAATAAGGTCGCCTTTCGTTCTTCTAAACTCCAATGAGTACAGGCCCCACCCAATCCTCACAATGTGTCGGAACACAGCCACTAACACAGAAATGTTGGGTAGAGTGGGCTGTTTTGGTGTTGTAGGTTCACTGCCATTTCACAGCAATGTCTCTAAGTCATAACCAGGAATACAGTGAAATGTCACAGGGCAGGAGGATTAGACAGAGTTTGACACTGAGTCCCAAAGGAAAGCTAGCAACAACAGAACAAAATCCTCCTCAAAGGCGCAGACTTCAGGGCATGGCATAAAGAAGGGAAAGACAGAGGGGAAGACTCAGAGGAGGGAGACAGGGGGAGAATCAGAGAGGAGTACAGAAGGGGAGACAAGGGGAGTCAGAGGGCGAAGATAGAGGGGGAGGCAGAAGGGAAGATAGGGGGAGTCAGAGAGAGAGACAGAGTGGGAGACAGAGGAAGAGACAGAGGGGCAGACACAGGGGGAAGAGGGGGAGGCAGAGGTGGAGACAGAGGGGGAGACGTGACTTTGAATAGGTTACTTAATGTAGTTGCTAAGGATATTCAAATTGTCCAAAAGGTAGAATTAAACCAAGCAAGTAATACAAACACAAACAGGTACACAGAAGCATAGAGGATAGCAGCAAGAGTAGGCCATTCAACCCCTTGAGCCTGATCCACCATTCAACCTGATTGTGGCTGATCATCGATCTCAATATTCGAATCCCAGCCTCCCCCCATATCCCTTGATCCCTTTCAGCGCAAAAACAATAAATACTTACATCTCGAATACACAATGTTTCGGCCTCAACCACTTTCTGTGACAGAGAATTCCACAGGCTCCCCACTCTCTGGGTGAAGACATTTCGCCTCATATCTCAGTCCTAAATGGCCCACCCTGTATCCATGGACTGTGACCCCGCCCCTGGTTCTGGACAAATGAAATTTGGATTTACCAAAATAAAAATATAAAACATCAGCTATCCCAGAGGATTGACAAATAGTCAGTGTTGTTCCTTTGTTTAACAAGGGAAACAGGGATACTCCGGAAATTACTGCTCAGTGAGCCTTATTGTCAGCGGTAGAGAAATTATTGGAGAAGATTCTTAGGAATGAGATTGACTCACATTTGGTAAAAAAATAGATTTATTAAGGTAGCCAGCATGGCTTTGTATGGGGGAGATCTTGTCTCACAAGCTTGACTGAGTTTTTTGAGGAAGTGATGAAGATGATGGATGGGGGTGGGGTAGTGGATGTTGTCTGTGTGGACTTTACTAAAACACTTAACAAGGTCACTCATCCCTAGAAGGCTCAGTGTCCTGGGATCCATGGTTAAGGTGGATACAAAATAAGCTTGGTCGTAGAAGAAAGAGGATAGTTGTGGAGGGATGTTTTTCTGACCGGAGGTCCGTGACCAGTGGTGTTCCGCTAGGATCAGTGCTGGGACCCCTGTTGTTTGTACATAAAAATTTGTTACATAGAAATAATTTGGATGAAAGTGTAGGTGTTCGGATTAATAAATTCAGATGACGCGAAAGGTGGTGGAGTGGTGGATAGTGAGGAAGATTCTCAAAAGATATAGCAAGATCTAGATCAGATAGCACTAACTTGGGGGGAGTTGGTGGTGCGTTGGTAATGTCACAGGGTTAATTGTGCCAACACACCTGCTAATGGCTTGGGGGTAGCGGTTCAAATCCCACAATGGCATGTGGTGGAATTTAAATTCTATTAATCGGGGTGGGGGGGGAAAGTGTGGATTTAGAAGTTAGTATCAGATGATGGTGACCATGTATTGCTGTCAATTGTAAAAACTCACTTTAAGGAGGGAAATCTGCCATCCTTACCTAATCAGCAGTGAGAACCCACTGCTCCTCCTATAGCAGATCATGTAACAAAACCCATGACAGAGCTGGACAGGGTCACAAGGGAGAAGCTGTTCCGGTTTGTAAAAGGAACAAGGATGAGGGGGACACGGATTTAAAGTGATGTGCAAACGAAGCAAGGGTGAGGTGAAAAAAAACCTTTCTCACTCAGCAAAATGGAGTGTGCTGCCCAGGAATGTGTTGGGGGCAGATGCAACTGAAGCACTCAAGAGGGGCATTGGATGGTTATTGGGATAGAAATGGTGAGCAGAGGGATATGGGGAGATTGGTGCTAGGGAATGATGCTCATTTGAACAGCTGGTACAGGCATGATGGGCTGAATGGCCTCCTATGCCAGAACAATTCTGTGATGTACTTTTTAACAACATGTGCTAGAAGGAACTGGGTTCATTCTCGCGTGTAATTTTGACAAGGCCTGCATTTGTTGTCCATCCCTAATTGTCCCTTGAACTGAATGGCTTGCTCCGTCATTTCAGAGGGCATTTAGAAGACAGCACATTGCTGTGGGACTGGAGTCACATGTAGGCCGGACCAGGTAAGGGCAGATGTTTCCTCCCTAAAGGGCTTCTGTGGCCAACATGGTTACCATGACTGAGGTACATTTTTAATTCCAGATTTGATTGGTTGAATTGTTGAATTGAACGTGTGTTGCCCCAAGCATGAGTCTGAGTAACCCGTCCAGTTCTATGACCACTTCATCAGGCCCGTCCCATATAATAGGCTATCGTTGGCACAGAGAGAATGATTGTCATTGAGGTATGATGGCTGGAAGCTGCTTGTCTTGTGACATGGTACCACGCATTACCACTGTGCCAGCCTTATGACCCCTGAGTGTAAGTTTCCTGATCTTGCCAAATGCCACCCTTTGCGTACAGTAGGGCCTGTGTAGTTCTGTTGCCTGTATCCCACACCGTGCCAACTCCCTTCCATCCATCACCCAGTGTGCTCACTGACCTACATACACCAGCTCCTGACTCGGCATCAGCTCGCACTTAACATTCCCAAGCCACCTCTTACTCTTTCCGAAATCTCCTGCAGCCCCACAACCCTCTGAGATCTCCGAAGACCTGAAAAATTAAACCAAAAGACCTGAAGAAACTGCAGATGCTGGAAATCGGAAACGAAAACAGAAAGTGCTGGAGAAACCCATCAGGTCTGGCAACATCTGTGGAGGGAAAAACGGCGTTAACATTTTGTGTCCAGTGATGTGTTCTAAAGAAGGGCGAATAGACTCCAAATGTAAACTCTTAATTTCTCTCCATGTGAAATATTAACTCTGTTTTTCTCTCCATAGACACTGCCAGGACCTGCTGAGTTTCTCCAGCACTTTCTGTTCTCTGTACTCCTCGAATTCTGACCTTTGGCCCATCTCTAATTTTAATTTTACCATCGTTAATTTAATTTCTCCATCTTTGGTGTATCCAGAATTCCCTGCTGCCTCTCCACCTCCACGAAGGGTTCCCTCAAAGGCGATTTCTTTGACCAAGATTTTGATGTGATTTAGTGTCAGGATTTGCCTTTGGACGATTTACTACAATGCCAGCAAATTGCATTCATAAAGGCCATTGACTGACATCAGCCTCCCTTCCCAGTTTGCTGTCCCTTTTGAATTAATTCTTGTTCCTCTCCAGTTAATGGGCACAATCCACCCAGTGACACAGATGGCAGAGAAGTTAAGTGTGTCAACACTATCGGGCGATGGTGTGTGTATTTAGGAATCTGAGAGCATTGGGAATTGGACTGTAATTTTAAATTGACAGCAAGAACAGATAGTGGCAAAAAATAGGTGACTTTGAGCCGAGGGACACAGTCAGTGTGGGAGGCATTTGGGTTTTAAACTTTATTTTAACTTCTGTGCAATTGATTCTTTTTGGCATGTCGGTAATTTTATGCACTCTGCTTACAGGACTATATACTGGCCTTTAGTTGCAATTTCACTCGACTTTCATAATAAACTAACCAATTGTTTGGCCTCAGCTAGGTTAAATCTGCATCACCACAGTCATGTCCTTTGTATTAACTGTCTATCAATTGTACACAGTTCTCTGTGCAAATTATACCAGATACAAACATTGTCGCTCCACACACATTTCCATCACATAATGTATAAACATACAAACCAACCAGATGCTGTAATAGGCCATTTGGCTCCTTCAGCCTTCCCTGCCACCTCAGAGGATCATGTCGTCTCTGTTTGCACTGCATTCCCACTTACCCTGAATGACCTTTACTTAAGAAAGAGATTGTTAAATTTTAAAGGATATGGGGAGGAAGCAGGAATATGACATTGAGATAGAGGATTATATAATCCCTACAGTGCAGAAGAGGCCATTCAGCCCATCGAGACTGCACCAACCCTCCAAAGGACATCCCACCCAAGCCCAGCTCCCCTACCCTATCTCTGGCTAATGCACCTAGCCTGCACACAATGTGTAATTTAGCACGACCAATCCACCTAACCTGCACATCTTTGGACTGTTGGAGGAAACCCATGCAGACACGGGGAGAATGTGCAAATTCCACACAATCACCTCTCGGTGGAATTGAACCCAGATCCTTGGCACTTTGAGGCAGCAGTGCTAACCACCGAGCCACTGCAATCATGTTGAATGGTGGAGCAGGGTCAAAGGGCCAAATGGTCTACTGCTCTTCATTTCGATGTTTCACCTCCTCACTTATTGAGAATCAGTCCAATCTGCCTTAAAAATATTCAAGGTCTCGACTTCCACCAACATTTGAGGAAGAGAGTCCCAAAGACTCATAACTCTCTGAGAAAAAAGAAACGTCTTTATCCCCTTAACAATCCATTCAGAATTCCATCATCCTGTTATATGCAATGTTCTATAAAAAGCTACTGGAATAAACGCACAATGGAAGGTGCTGGAGAAACCCAGCAGGTCTCACAACAACCATGAAGGCAGAAACAGAGTTAGTGTGTTATGTGGCATGACTCTATTGGGATATTGGATCACGTCTCATTGACTGAAACACAAGGGGGTTTGAGGTGAGGATGTGAGCACATCCACTGCAGACAGTCTGGCCGATACCATACTTCAGTTGCGGGATCTTGCTGTGCACGCACAGGGGCTGCTGCGTTTCCTACATCCCCACAGCTCTGAGGGAAATAAGAAAAGTACAAAGGCACTTTGGGACAGGAAAATCCAGTTTTCCTTTTTGAAACATTGCTCCCATTTATACAGAGGTTTGGTCAGGTTGCACTGGGAGTGATGCACTCAGTACTAGGCCTTCCAGCTCAGAAAGAGTGAGGGGTCAGCACAGGATCGCCATGGTGATGCTACCATGGAAAGGATGACAATCGGTTTTAATCATAGCCCACTGTATTCCTCATGTTTAGTGCGTGAGTGATCTCACTCAGGTGTTTTAAGATGGAAGCTTGAAACTAGAGTTATGCTCGAGAAGAAAGCATAATTTCTCATTATGGAGCGAGTGGAAATCTAAAATTTTTTTCTCCAAAACGCTGTACAAAAGTTACCTGAACATTTCCAGCTTGTGAGTATTACCACAGATCACAGCACCTCTTGAATCCCAGACAGGAAGAATCTAGCCATCATCCTTTGATATATGGTGTTACCATCACCCTACTATCAACATTCTTGGGGTTACCTTTGACCAAAACCTCAACAGGACTTGCCATATAAACACTGTGGCTACAAGCGCAGGTCAGAGCCTGTGAATCCTGTAGTGAGCAACTCACCTCCCAACTGTCCACCACCTACAAGGCACAAGTCAGGAGTGTGATGGAATACTCCCCACTTGCCTGGATGGGTGCAGCCCCAACTACACTCAGGAACAAAACAGCTGCTTGATTGGCACCACATCCACAAACATCCACTCCCTCCACTACCGATGCTCAGTAACAGCAGTGTGTACCATCTACAAGATGCACTGCAGAAATTCACCAAAGATCCTCAGACAGCACCTTCCAAACCCATGACCACTACCATCTAGAAGGCCAAGGGCAGCAGATACATCCTGACTTAGAATTATGTCAGCATTCCTTCAGTGTCGCTGGGTCAAAATTCTGAAATTCCCTCCCTTAAGGGCGTTTGTAACCCAGGGACTGTGTGTACACTGATTCCTGAGAAACCATTGTGGAGTCCTGATATCACTGAACAAATAATCCTTCAAGCTACTGTTCATTACAGCCAAAGAAATTTAAATTCAACAAATCAATCTGGAGTTGAAAGCTTATTGTGAGGATGGAGACCATGAAACCATCATTGGTTGTTGTAAACCCATCTGGTTCTCTAATGCTCTTTGGGGAAGGAAATCTGTCATCCTTACCTGGTCTGGCCTACATGTGACTCCAGACCCACTGCAATGGGGATGACTCCAACTGCCCTCTGAAACGACCCGGTGAGTAGCTAAGTTCAAAGGCCATTACAAACTCTTCCAGTGGCAGTCCCATCAGGTGGTGTATGTGCTAGCAGCAGGAGGCTAAACGCATCCACATTCCCTGACAGTGTTCCAAGTTGTAATCATACGCACTTATTATCAGAGCCCAATGCTGAATTTGGCCTGAAGCCATGGGCATCATTGCCTTGCCCTCTTTAAGTAGACCTAGCAGGGGTTATTGTTACAAATTTACATCTGTAAAGATATTGGTGGGACTTCCTGACTCCAAATATGATCGCCAAACCTTCCTTCTCGATCTGGGTGTATTTGAACGCTGCTTTAGCCAAAATCCTGGATGCAAATGCTATTGGCGTTCCTCGCCATTGGGCCACCTTTGAGCTAATACTAACCTGATGCTGTACGGGGAGGCAACAGATGTCAATACCAGGTCTTGCTTCAGATCATAGAGGATGATAGCTGTGTCTTCACTTCCTGATAGCTAGGGCTTTGCTATGCAATCATTTCTAAGACAGACCCTTTTTTTAAAGAGTTGACGGAAAGATGCCAGGATGGAGGCCAGATTATGTGTGAATTTTCCATAACAGTTCATCAGGACCGAACGGTCCAGGCCAGAAACATCAACTGTCCTGCTCCTCTGATGCTGCCTACCCTGCAGTGTTCCTCCAGCTCCACACTGTATCGACATGGGATTACTTCCTGGTCAACATGCAGGGTAGCCTTGGCTCCTTTGATAGTCCCTAGACCTTCCTCAAAATCTTCCAGGTATTTAGTTAGAAAGTCACTCAGACAGCTATTTTTCTAACCAAAAAATGATGAGCCAATCTAGGTGAATATTTCTCAACCAATTCCACACCCACCAGGGGCCTGAGCCTTTTACTACCAGCTGCTTCTCATGAGACACTGTTGTACCGAAGCGAAGTTGTACCCTTAATCTGTAAAGGTTCCCTGGTATAGGTTCTCAGTCTAGCCAAGGTCTTGCCCAAACTTAAGCGTTGGAGTCCAGAGTGAATTGTGTTAAATATTGGTTCTGTGATCACTGAAATGGCCGTGCCAGTATCGACCTCCATTAGAACCAGGTGACTATTTAACAAGGCGTTTATTTTGGTCGGTTCTGATTTGGATGTTGCTGAACAATATAATTGTTCCAAACCAGATGTAGGTGCAGTTTCTCGGGTGTGCGCTCCCCTGGATACCGGCCTGTGGGCTCTCTTATTCCATTTAGGCCGAGTGCGACTCTACTGCTGTCTTCAGTCCACACATCGGCAGCTACTACAATGGGTTGCCGGCCTGGATCCTGAAGGAATGTTTAACCGTTTTGCTGAGGCTTGGCTTTGTTTTGGGGTTTTGCTGTGGGTTGACCTGGAGTCCCTCTGTTCAGGATATGCTCTGAGTGATGCTATGCAATTGTCTTCATCCAAGTGCTGTTCCTCAAGCTCAGTCAGACAGAGAGGGTGTCCACCTCCATCAGAATACCCTGTAACTCCAAGGAAAAAGCCAGTTATAGCCTGTTTGAAGTCCAGTTGGGCTTCAGTTGGTGGGCACTTTCACATGGTTACATCATTAATCCCACATACCTAACGCTCTCTCAGAACGGTCATCTTAACCTCATCCTGAATCCTGATACGGATTCCACTGGTTGTCGAATTGTCGAGTAAAACCAGTCGTGTCTCAGAATGAGAGGAAGCTTGGGGTCTTAATATTCCTTAGCTAAATCTGTCAACTTTTGAAAGGGTTTAGTATCTGGTGCCTCAGGGAAAGTTAGGCTCCTAATAATGGAAAATCTGCGAGTCCACATGCTGTCGGGAAAATCACTCATTGCTTTTCATCAGCCTCAATGTCATTTGCCCGGAAAAAGTAACACATTCTTTCCACCTACTGGGTCCGGAAAAAGTAACATTCTTTCCACCTACTGGGCCTAGTCTTCAACAGCAAAATCGAATGTGTCAAGCTTCTCAAATAACGGCATGATGCCAGAAATGCTAACCCCAACTCAAAGACAACTGTTGCACTTAATTTCTTCAGGAGCATGGTTTTCTCTCGTTGCCAGCGAAATAACTCCACAGAAGCTGGTATCCCACACCAAATCCCCCTTTATTTACATGTGGAGAGTCTTTGACACTGCTCCAGCTCCCTCAGAGCCAGCTCTCAGAGTGAGCAGAACCTCTGAAACTCCTGTTTATATCTGTCAGCCAGGGCTCCCTGATTGGACCAGGTTAACAGCCCCAATCAGGGAACTCAGATTCTGTGAGGTCCAACTGGCTGACCTCATTACAAACGCTACAGACTGTGTTTCTGTCAATAGCTGTTTTGCTTTTGGATAGGCTCTAAGAGAAAGTGTGTTTTCTAAGCCAGTTGCGAACAATCCAATACAAGGTCTGCATTTGGGAACCGAGCAGGGTAAGTCATGGCAAACTGTTTATTTAAAATATAGTTTTACCAATGGTGTCAAGGGAGAAGGAAAACTGTGTTGAGGGGCCATGTGTGCATTGTATAGGAAACATCTGTGCGTTGAAGAGTTAAAGTTAAATGAGATGTTATGCAGATTTACATTTTTTAAATGCTTTGTAACGTACCCTGTGCAGGTCAAACAAAGGAGCTACAGTCTGCAGCAAATCTGCCAGGGCTTTGTTTTGAAGCCGTGCTGATGAGGATCAGCGAGGTTTCCTGGTGGAAACTGATATGCAAGTGGCATTGGCAATGTCTGTTATTGCTGCTCCCCTATCCGCTCCCCTCCTGTATCCCCTGTAACTACTGGACGTTGGCCTCCATTCCCCCTTTCTCCTCTGGTGGGTGAGGAGGGGCTGGTGAAGGGAGCTGCCTTGAAGTCGGGCCCACACAGCGTGAGGCTGATTGGCTGGGGACGAGGTTTATCTGAGCTCTGGAAATTCCTCCTGCTCCATGGGTCTACCCAGGCCGATGCTGTTCTGGTGAATGCAGATGGCCTCCTCTATTTGTTCCTATTCAGTTGAGTTTACCGGGACTGCGTCCTGGTGACCAGTGTATTGCAGGAAATTGCCCTGATCAGTGACTCAACTTCCAGATGTGTGAAGGCTGAGCATTTCAGCTTCACACAACCCTCTTGTTTTTTTTCTCACATTCTCTTTCACTTCATCTGGCTCTTTCCATTTACTGGGCAACAAAAAAAGGGGGCACTACTGCATTTATGTAGCGCTTCTCATGGCCACTGGACCTCTGAAAGTCATCTTCCAGCCAACTCCATCAGATGTAGTCAGCTCCTAAAATCTTGCCACGTCAGAATCTGTGCTGATACTGGGAAGTTAAATTCATCCTTTTCCAAGACTCTGCTTTCCATTTGTCTCTTTGTGTCAAATCCCAACCACCGCTGGCCTCTCTGCTCCCTGTTCTCTGTTGGCACTTAATTTGGCAATGCCTCATATTTTTTTTTGTTTGATATATATATATTTTGCTTCTCATTATTCTCAGATGCCCCTGGGGCCTCATCCATCCTCATCTCTGCAATTTCCTCCAGCTTTGTAACCCTCCAGGTCCTTCTTCCTCTGATTCCAGCCACTTGAGCATCTCCCCCACTCGATTTTAATCACTCCACCATTTACAGCTGCCTGGGCTCCAACTCTGGAATTCCCTCACTAAACCTCCCTCACTCTCTCTCTCTCTCTCTCTCTCTATAAAGCTGCACCAAGACAGAAAACAAGCTCCTAATATGTCCCCAAGAAGCACTCTGGTGCTGCATAACGGCGCTACATAAATGTAAGTTACTGGAGTTTGACGTCGAGGTCCAGTTGCTTGGAATTTTTCCTGTCCAGTGAAGCTGTTGACTGGTTCACATTGACAGTCACATCACTGCACTGGCCTGTCTCTGAGCGCGGTTTCTGTCCTGGTGCTGCCAAATGTTGAAGTGGGTGTTGGTGACACGGTTACTATTAGAGTGTGTGTTGAGTTTGGCTTATTTCGTAGCAGTCTTGTTCCTCAGCCAGGAAAGTTGTAGGTTCAATCCCCCCATCCAGAAGGTTCAGCACATGCTCTGTGCTGTGTTAATCTTTTAGTCTGTAAAAACCGAAAGAACCGCGGATGCTTTAAATCAGGAACAAAAACAGAAGTTGCTGGAAAAGCTCAGCAGGTCTGGCAGCATCAGTGAAGGAAAAATCAGTTAATGTTTCGGGTCCAGTGACCCTTCCTCAGAACCTTTCTCAGACCCTTCCTCCATTCTGAGGAAGTGTCACTGGACCCGAA
>NC_063335.1:117122856-117147840 GCF_021869965.1 Rhincodon typus
CCCCGTCACTAACATCACTAACATCACCCCATCACTAACATCACCCCTGTCAATAACATCACTCCCGTCACTGACATCACCCCCATCACTAACATCACCCCATCACTAACATTACCCCCGTCACTAACATCACCCCCATCACTGACATCACCCCCGTCACTAACATCACCCCGTCACTAACATCACCCCCGTCAATAACATCACCCCCATCACTAACATCACCCCAGTCATTGGCACAAAAACTTTCATCAATCCAGTCACTTGCATCAGGGATTGACCCTGAAGCAATAGGCGGGTTTTGAATGAATACTGTGTGTCAGTATTCATCAAAGTGAAAGATTTGGTGGAGGGTGATTTCAGGGAATGAAGTATCAAATTTTTATTCCAAATTGCCATTTTAATGGAAGAGATGTTTTGCGTCTTAAAAGGTATTAGAATGGATATTCCCCAGATCCTAGCGGGATTTGTCGCAGAATATCGAGGGAGGCAAGAGATAAAATTGCTGGAACATTGACAAACATCTTTGTATCCTCTTTAGCCACAGGTGCGGTCCCAGAGTACTGGAGAATAGCTAATATTGTCCCATTGTTTTCAGAAGGGTAACAGGGGTAACCCAGGAAATTACAGGCCTGTGAGCCTCACGTTGGTGGTAGAGAAATTATTAGAAATGATTCTGAGGGATAAGATCTTTATGCATTTCGAAGCAAATGACTTATTAGCAAGAGACAGCATGATTTTGTGCATGGTAGGCTTTGCCTCGGTGATTTGATCGACTCTTTTTGAGCAGGTGATGAAAATGATTCTCGGAAAAGTGGTTGATATTGTCTTCAGTAAAGCCTTTGACAAAGTCCCTCATGGCAGACTGGTACAAAAAGTGAAGTCACATGGTATCAGGTGTGAGCTGGCAAAATGGATACAGAACTGGCTTAATCATAGGAGACAGAGGGTGGTGGTGGAAGGATATTTTCAGAATGTAGGGCAGTGACTAGTGGTGTTCCACAGGGATCAGTGCTGGGACTTCTGCTCTTCTTGGTCTGCATAAATATTTTGGAGGAAAATGTGGCTGGTCTAATTAGTAAATCTGCGGATGATACAAAGATTGATGGAGTTGCGGATAATGAAGAGGTTTGTCGGAGGATACAGCAGGATATAGATCAGTTGGAGGCATGGGCAGAAAAATGGAAGATGGAGTTTAATCCGGACAAATGTGAGGTGATGCATTTTGGAAAGTCAAGTACAGGTGGAAATTATACAGTGAATGACAGAACCCTTAGGAGTATTGATATGCAGAGGGATCTGGATGTGCAGGTCCACAGATCACTGAAGGTGGCAGTGCAGGTAGATATGGCATGCTTACCTTCATTGGGAGGGGCATTGAGTATAAGGATGGACAAGTTATGCTGCAGCTTTATAGAACTTTAGTTAGGCCACACTTCAAATATTGTGTACAGTTCTGGTCACCACATTACCAGAAGGATGTGGATGCTTTAGAGAAGCTACAGAAAAGGTTTACCAGGATGTTGCCTGGCATGGGGGATTTTAGCTATGAAGAAAGGTTGGATAGACTGGGTTTGTTTTCACTGGAACACAGGATGTTGAGGGGCGACCTGAAGAAGTTTATCAGATTGTGAATGGCATGGATAGAGTGGAAAGTATGAGGCTTTTTCCCAGAGTGGAGGAGTCAATTACTAGGGGACACAGGTTCAATGTATGAGGGGGAAACATTTAAAAGAGATGTGGGAGGCAAGTTTTTCACACAAAGGGTGGTGAGTGCCTGGAACATGCTGCCAGAGGAAGTGGTGGAAGCAGACACAGTAGCAGCGTTCAAAAAGCACCTGGATAGGAAGGGAATGGAGGGATATGGATCCTGTAAATGAGACAGTTTTCGTACGGAAGAGGAGGCGATAGCCTAGTGGTGCAGGACTGTTAGTCCAGAGACCCAGATAACGTTCTGGTGACTCGGCTTCCCACCACTGAAGATGGTGGAATTTGAATTTAATAAATATCTGGAATTAAGAATCTAGTGATGACCATGAATTCATTGTCAATTTTCATAAAATCCCATCTGGTTCACTGATGTCCTTTAGGAAAGGAGACTGCCATCCTTACCTGGTCTGGCTCACATGTGACTCCAGACCCACAGCAATGGGTTTGACTCTGAACTGCCCTCTGCACAATTAGGGATGGGCAATAAATGCTGCCTGGTCAGCGACACCCTCATCCCGTTAATGAATAAAGGGCAAAATGTGGCTTGAAGGGCCTGTTCCTGTGCTGCATTGTTCTTTATTTTCTGTATATAGTGAGTAAAAAAGGAATGAATTACAGAGGGCCCAGTGGAGCATGGAAAGTGCAAATGTGAACATAAAAATATCCATTAAGAGAGCAATGAGAGGGCATGAATATACACTGGTGGGTAAGGTTCAGGAGAATCCTCAGATATTCAATATGTTTATCAAAGGGCATAGAATAATGAGGGAAAGAGTAGATCTCATTAGGGACCTGGGGGGCAACTGTGCAGGGAGCCAGATTGTTAGGGTGTGAAATGAATGCTTAACTGCAGCCTTCACTTTGAGAAGGGAAATGTAGGTCCATTATTATGGCACTGCAGGTTCTTGAGCAGTTTGCTGAAGGGAGTAATGAGGTGTTGGAGGTATTGAAGGATTAAAAGTGATCAAATCCCCAGCTCCAAATGAGTTGTATCCCAGGCTGCTGTGGGAGTGGAGGGAGGAAATTACAGGGTCTCTGACCCAAAGCTTAATTCCTCTCTGGCCACAGGGGAGGGTCCAGAGGACTGGAGGACAGCTTAATGCAGATCCACTTATCAAGAAGGGTGGTAGAGAACTACAGACCAGTGAGTCTCACATCAGTGGGAGGGAAACTACTGGTGAAAATTCTGAAGGAGAGAATTAATCTTCACTTAGAGAGGTAAGGTTTGATCAGGGATAGTCAGCATGGCTTTGTCAGAGGGAGGTCATAATTAACAAATTTGCTTGAATTTTTTGAGGAGGTGACCAGGTGTGTAGATGGGGGGTAGGGCAGTTGATGTGGTTTATGTGGATTTCAGCAAGGTCTTTGTCATGGTCCCACATGGAACACTGACAAAGAAGGTAAAATTCATGGGATCCTGGGAAACTTGGTAAGTTGGATTGAAATTGACACAGTGGCAGGAGACAGAGGGTGGTGGTGGAAGGCTGTATGTGTGACTGGAGGCTGGTGTGCAGTGGTATACCACAGAGGTCTGTGCTGGATCCCTTATTGTTTATGATATATACGGATGATATAGCAGAAGATGTTGGGAGGGATTGATGAGTAAGTTTGCAGATAACATGAAGATCGGCTGGGTGGTTGACAGGTGAGAATGAAGGTGTTAGCTTACCAGGGGATATAGGTGATTGGTCAGATGGGTAGATCAATGGCAGATGGTATTTAACCCTGATAAGTGTGAGATGATGCACTTTGGAAAAAGTAACAGTCCAAGGGAGTACTTAATGAATGGCAGGACACTAGGAAGCTCAGAGGAACAGAGGGATCTCAGGGTTGTTGTCCACAGATCCCTGAAGGCAGCAGGACAGGTTAACAGAGGAGTTAAGAAGGCATACGGTCATGATATCGATTATAAAAGCAGGGAGGTTATGTTGCAGCCATACAGGGCTTTGGTATGTAGTTCTGGTCTCCTCAAGATCAGAAGGATGCAATTGCACTGTTCAGGATGCAAAGGAGATTCACCAGGATGTTGCGTGGAATGGAGCATTTCAGTGATCAAGTGAGGCTGGATAAGCTTGGGCTGTTTTCTTTGGAGTAGGTAAGGTTGAGGGGGACATGATAAAGGTGTATAAGATTATAAGGGGTATAAGGGGATAGGAAGAGTCAATAATAAAAGGACATCATTTTAAGGTGAAAGGCAGGAGTTCAGAGAGGATTTGAGGATGCTTTTCACCCAGAGGGTGGTGGTGTCTGGAATGCGCTGCCTGGGAGGGGAGTTGAGGCAGGAAACCTCACAACCTTTAAAAAGTACTTGGATGAAAACTTGAAGTGTCTGAACATTGAAGGCTATTGGCCTAATGTGGGAAAGAGGGACTGGTGTATATTTAAAGGAGTTTTTTGCTCGTGCAGACTCGATGGGCTGAAGGGTCTCGTCTGTATTATCTGATTCTATGATTCTACTCAACCTCTCCTTATAAGACAGTCCCTCCATACCTGGTATCAGCTGAGTGAACCTCTCTGGACTGCCTCCAGCATCAGAGATAGTAGGAACTGCCGATGCTGGAGTCTGAGATAACACGGTGTAGAGCTGGATGAACACAGCAGGCCAAGCAGCATCAGAGGAGCAGGAAAGCTGACATTTTGGGTCTGGACCCTTCTTCAGAAACAGGGGAGGGGAAGGGGAGTCTGAAAGAAATAGAGAGAGAGGGATGGCGATGATGGAAGGTGGATAAAGGAGCAGATAGGTGGAGAGAAAACGGACAGGTCAAGGAGGCGGGGATGGAGCCATTAAAGGTGTAGGTGGGGAATCTCAATGTGGACTTCACAAGCTTCAAAATCTCCCCACCCCCGACCTCATCCCAAAACCAGCCCAGCTCGTCCCCATCTCCTTGACCTGTCCATCTTTTCTCCCACCTACCTGCCCCTCCCACCTCACTGATCAACCTCCACCCCCACTTCCTACCTACACTAACCTTTACTGGTTCCATCCCCGCCTCCTTGACCTGTTTGTCTTCTCTCCACCTGTCTGCTCCTTTATCCACCTTCCATCATCGCCTCCCCCCGTCTCTATTTATTTCAGAGCCCCCTTCCGCTCCCCATTTCTGAAGAAGGGTCCAGACCTGAAACGTCAGCTTTCCTGCTCCTCCAATGCTGCCTGGCCTGTTGTGTTCCTCCAGCTCTACACCTTGTTTACTCCAGCACCAGTATATCTTTCCTTAGGCAAGGGACCCAAAGTTGTTCATGGTATTCCATCTGTGGTCTGACTAGAGCTTTGTACAGTTTTAGCAAAGCCTCCCTACCTTTAAACTCTATTCTCTTTGAACTAAAGACAACAATTCATTTTACCTTCACTATTACACTGGATACTAGCTTTTTGTGAGTCAACAGTGACTGCAGGGGTTCAAGAAGGCCACCATCGTCATCATTGCCTTCTCCAGGGCAATTAGGGATGGGTAATAAATGCTGGAAACTTTTATTGCCCCGAAGTGAGTAGGATAACAAGTCCCTGGCCCACTGTCTTCAACTCACTCCCAAGGTGCCCTTATGGTTATGGTGGCCTACTCACCCACATGCCCTTAGGCCTGTTGAGGCCTTAAGTGGATAATTAATGACCAGTGGTTTGTGTTGTTCCTGACATTTCGCTTTTAATTGCTGATCAGTGAAAATCATGTCCATAGTTCCACAGTTTGCTCGGAAGACACACAGGCTTTCAGGAAGGATTTCTTCAGAGACTGGGAGAAGGCAGATAGAGAGGAATTGGGCGATGATCTTCCCAGTGACAGCAAATAGGGAGTTGATAGTTCCCACAGTCCACTTTGTCTCCTTTCTTGAAGACAGTGCAATGGCATCCCTAAGGTCAGCAGGATTTCTTCTTTGTCCCAGACTCAGGAACAGTGGATGGAGATGATGGATACGCTGTGCTCCTCCGAGTTGGAAAATCTCCATTGGAATCCCATCTACTCCTGCAACATTTCCATCCTTCATGTCTCTAAAGGAGACTTCAACTTCCACTTGGCGGGAGTCCAGGATCATCTTCAAGGGAGAGCTGGAGGATTTTCTCAAACACATCCTCACTGATGATTGTGTCATGGTTTAGGAGTTCCTTGAAGTGATCTCTTCATCGGAGGCTGATGGTTTCTCTATCTCACAAACGGGTGCCATCCTTACTCTGCACCAGTTTGAAGCCAAAGCTGTTGGCTCTGTGTATTGCTGAGGTGGCACTGAGAAAACCCCGGGTGTGGTTCTTATCAACATGGAGTTGTAGCACCTTAGCTTTCTCAGCGCCCCCATTGGTTCTTCATTTTCCTCATTCTCCTTAGTAACTCCACCTTTGGTGTTGATGAGTTCTCCTCTTTGCCTCGCTGGTGATGTCATTTTGGAGGGCACAGAGAGCTTTCCTCTTCTTCTCAATGAGAATCATAGAATCATAGAGTCCCCTACAGGGTAGAAGGAGGTTATTCAGCCCATCAAGTGCACACAGACCCTTTGAAGAGCATCTGACCCAGACCCAACTCCCCCGTACCCCATTCAACATCACATAGGGTAACCCGAAATTTCTCATGGCTAACCTACCTAACCTACACATCCCCGGACACTATGGGACAATTTCCTATGGCCAATCCATCCTAACCTGCACATCTTTGGACTGTGGGAGGAAACCAGAGCACTCAGAGGAAACCCATGCAGACATGGGGAGAGCATGCAAACGCCACACAGTTGCCTGAAGGTGGAATTGAACCCAGGTCCCTGGTGCTGTGGGGCAGCAGTGCTAACCACTGAGCCACCATGCCACCCTGAGGTCTTGAATGATGTGATCATTCTCGTCGAACCAGTCTTGGTGTTCCCTGATCTCGTAGCTGATGGTTTCCTCACAGGAGACGATGGCTGTCTTCAGCTCTTTCCACATTTCCTAAACTCCATGGAAACGAGCTCTTTGCTGCTTTTGGTGAAGACATTGTTGGACACTCGCTAGGCTGCTGGGTTCATGAAACTGCTCAACTTTGAGGTTTTTTTTCTGAACTGTTCCTTCTTCTTCAGCTGCTTCTGGTGGCATTTGATGAACATTGAGAAGTGGATGAGCTGGCGGTCTATCCAGCAGGTCATATCCATTGGTCATTGCTTGGTAACCAGCACATACCATTCATTGACCTGACTAAGGCTTTCAATTCTATCAATCAGGAGGTGCCATGGAAGATTCTGTGAACAGGCAGCTGACCAGGGAACTCCATCAATATCCTCCATATCCTCCACGACAAGATGTTAGTATGGTCCTCACTGACTGTAAGATGACAGAATCCTTTGAGGTCAAGACAGCTTTCAAGCAGGGAAGTGTCATCCCCACCATCCTGTTCTCCATTTTTATCAACACCATTCTTCATCTTGTCAAGACCAAGATTCCCAGTGGTGTGGGCATTAGCTACAGGGTGGACAGAAAACTTTTCAACCTCAACCTTCTGAAACCCAACAAGAAAATGACACCGACCACACTTGTGGAACTATAGCATTCAGATGTCAATCCTATCTCCACTCTCTTGGAAAAGAATCTTCAAGCCTCACTTATTGCCTTTACAGAAGCATTCCAAAGAATTGGTCTCAGCCTCAACCTCAAGAGACTCCATTTCTTCACCAACACATGTCAGGTCAAGTTCCAGTCCATCTCTCCACTACAATCAGTGGAAAGATCTTCCCAAACATGGAACATTTCCCCTCCCTGAGAAGTTACCTCTCCTCTAAGGCTGACATTGATACGAAGATTCAACATCACATTCGGTCTGCAAGCACTGACTTTGGATGCCTAAGGATGAGAGTCTTTGATGACCTTGACACTTTGTAAAGGGGAGATTATAGTGTAGTGCTACTAACGACAGACTAGTAATCCAGAGACCCAGGCTAATGGCCTGTAGTAATGTGTTCAAATCCTACCATGTGGATGGAGAAATTTGAATCAATGAACATTTTGGGGCGGCACGGTGGCTCAGTGGTTAGCACTGCTGCCTCACAGCACCAGGGACCCGGGTTCGATTCCACCCTCGGATGACTGTCTGTGTGGAGTTTGTACATTCTCCCCGTGTCTGCATGGGTTTCCTCCGGGTGCTCCGGTTTCCTCCCACAGTCCAAAGATGTGCAGGTTAGGTGGATTAGCCATGCTAAATTGCCTGTAGTGTCTAAGGTTATACAGGCTAAGTGGGTTAGCCATGGGCAATGTGGAGTTACAGGGATAAGGTAGTGGGGTGGGTCTGAGTGGGATTCTGTCTGAAGGACTGTTGTGGACTCAATGGGCCAAATGGCCTGCTTCCACATTACAGAGATTCTATGGTGTCATAATCTTCTGTGCATGACACCTGTACTGATACCAAGATCCTTGTGTATAAGGTGTTCATTCTTTCAACTCTTCTATGTGGCTCTAAAACTTGGATTACGAATACACACCACCTCGGGACCTTTGAGAAGTACCACCAAACGTTGTTTGAGGTGGATTCTCTGAGTCTGCCGGGAGGACAGGCATACTAACACCAACATGTTTAAAGCAGCAATAGCACCAACATCGGTTCCATGATCATCCAAAGCCAACTCCACTGGGCGAGCCACAGGAGCCCAAAAATAGAGGGCAGAGGTTTAAAGTAGAGGGGAAAGTTTTAAAAGGGACATGAGGGGCAACTTCTTCAGTCGCTCCAGTAATCCACATAATAATGGAAAATTTAAACAAGGTGCCAAACCCATCAGGCTAGCTCCGGCTGGGGGCTTCCCCCACAGGGACACGCACGGTACATAACCACTGAGGAAATAATTATGGAATAAACTGCCAGAGGAGGTGGTGGAGGATGGTACAATGACAACATTTTTAAAAAAAATTAGACTGAGTCATCTTCAGGATGTTTGCACATCACTTTGAATTAAACCAAACCAAAACTCACTGCTTCCAGTTGTTAACATTATTCTAAACAGCTTTTCTGCAGTTTCTGAAAAAGCATCTCTCCGCTACACATATGTATCCATGTACTTCTACTTACAACACCTATTGTAAAGGGGGGGGGGGGTTGTATTTTTTAGTTTAACCTTTTAAACACATTGATTTGTTCTAAAAAATGCAATAATAAAAATGGCAACAAACTATCTATGCATAATTTACAAAATATTTCAACAACCACCCATATATTACAAATGTCATATATCTTACTTTCAATATTTTACAAGTTTCAAATCATTGCAACCTTTGAAATGCTTCAAAATATTACAATTTTCAAAAACACATAACTTTTCAAGCAAATATTTCAACTTGAAAAATACTACAACTTCTACAACATTATAAATTTGAAAACGCTACAACTTTTGAGGTGGTACAAGTTTCCAAAATGTTACACTTTTCAAAAATGTATAGATTTCAAAGCAAATTTTATACCTTCCAAAACATAACTTTCAGAATATTATAAGTTTCAAAACACTCCAACGTTGAGATGGCACAAATTTCAAAAATGTTATAGTTTTCAAATTATAAATAAGTTTTGAAACAAATGCTTTAACTTTCCAAATATTGCAACTCTCACAATAGTTTAAGTTTCAAAACACTGAAACTTTGAGGTGGCTACAAGTTTCCAAAATGTTATAGTTTTCAAAATATAAATAACTTCATAAAACAAATTTTACAACTTTCCAAACATTGCAACTTTTACAACGTTACACATTTCAAAATAAACATTACAACTTCCAAAAGGATGACAACCTTCAAAATCTTTACGACTCAACTTTCTGCACATTCCACTAAAAAAAAAGAGACAAGAAAATATAAAGCTCCAGTTCCTACTATCTCAAGCTCCTGAGAATCCTGGAGAAGGAGAAAAGAAAATACATCAGCAGCAAAACAATCAAAAACAAATAATCCTTTTTTTATGAGAAAGGTTATTTGTTCCTGAATTGAGTTGGAGCAGGGACAAAATACAGGACTTGCACAGTGCAAGTAGCAACCAGAAGGGGGAAGAGTGCAGCTTCAGAAGATGCCTTTTGCAAAGTGGGAAGAGAAAGAGAGAGAGGGATAGGGATACAAAAAAAGGCAGGAGCGGCGGCTGCAGCAGCAAGCAGCTAAGAGCCCAAAGGCTCCAGATCCGGAGTTTTTGATGGGGACGGCGAATCCAGAAGTCCAGATCTTGCTAATGGCTGTAGAATTCATCATATGCAGCAAGGCGTGCACTCTGAAGCTGACAATGATTTCCTCAGTGGTTACGTACAGTGCGTGTCCCTGTGGGGAAGGGCCCCCCCACCGGAGCTATCCTGATGGGTTTGGGGCCTTGTTTAAATTTTCCATTATTATGTGGACTACCGGAGCGACAGCGCAGTCCAAGACTTTGCAGGTTTGTGTTGAGGAGGGAGTGGGGGAATCGCCTCTCTCTGTGTTCCGCTTCCACTTGAAGACTTAGAACCCTTAACAAGCTTTGATTCCAGTAGGAATTTTTTTAAAAAAATGTATGTAATAACTGGCCCTCCCCGTAAGGAAAAAGATCTTTAGCCTTTAGAATGCAGCAAAAAAAGTAATTTCAGCTTCCCAGTTTATATTTTTTATTTTAAATACGTTTGATTTTTTTATTTCTTTTTACTCCCTGTAGTGTATTCCCTTCTCATTGCGAGGGTAAAAGAACAGCTACAATTCTGATGGTGGAATTTACAGATTTAAGACAGTCTTCTGAAGCTTTTACTTAATTTTCCTGGATGCTGCTTAATTTTTTTTCCTCTCTGGGAGTGTAAACGAGTGGACAAGACACAATGAACTGTTTATTTTAATTCTGTGGGATAGACAGACAGAGAGAGAGAGACAGAGAGAGAGAAAGCAACATTTTATTGCGGGGAGCGAGCTGTTAACGTGTCGAGGGGGTTTTTAGTAGAGAGTGCACAGGAAGGACCCCAGACCCAAGTCTTGAAGAAGGGCTGTTAATGCCCTTTAGGATGTCTCGTCGAAAACAAGCAAAACCCAGATCTCTGAAAGGTAAGTAAAGCGAAACCGTCACATAATCAACAAACAACAAGCCTTCTCACCAGCCCCTTGAATGTATGAAAAGTTACATTGATAAAGCTGCCGGCTGGGGTTGGGGGGGCTTGGTGGGATGTGTCCGTGTGTGTGTGTGTGTGTGTGTGTGCGGAGGGGAGGTGGGGGTGTTGGAAAGTGTGTTTTGTTGGACGGAACCTTCCCCATCGGATTCCCAACCTCCTGTTCCCTTGGACTGGGACAGGGTACAGTAACCCCGGCTGGGCTAGTGCCGCGGGCTCGGGGATGGCCTGGGAGGGGGCGGGGTGGGGGGGGGGGGGGGTGTGCAGTTATAGTCCTCAGAAGCTCTCTACCAACCCCCTTCCCCTGGTTTCTTGTGTGAGAGACTGTTCCGGGAGGTGGTGGGACTTTAGTTCTGATAGTGGACGGGGGGCCGGAGGGGAAATTAACTAAGATAGACTTGAGTTACATTTGGGTCTTAACTAAGATGCAGCAGGACTTGGGTTTTAACTAAGATCCAATGGGTTATGTTTTGATTGTAAAAGATGCAGTATACTTGGGTGTTGATTAAGATAGCGTGTTAGAATTTTGTCGTAACGGAGATAGTGTTTTTGCATTTTGCTCTTGACTGAAATACAGTGTGTCTCAATTGGGGTTTATAATATACAGGTGATTTGCGTCTTAACTGAGATAGTGTTACATTTCAGTCTTAGTTGCGATACAGCGTATTTCGTTTGGTTTTAGCTGACATAGGTGTTACAATTGTTCTTAGCTGAAATACAATGTTACATTTGTTTTAGCTGAGATACATTGTATCACATTTGGTCTTAGCTGATGCAGTGTTACATTTGTTCTTCGCTGAGATACATTGTATCACATTTGGTCTTAGTTGATACAGTGTTACATTTGTTCTTAGCTGAGATACATTGCATTACATTTAGTTTTAACTGAGATACAGAGTATTCGTTTGTACTTAGTTTAGATACTGAATGTTACATTTGGTCTTAACTAACACGGTGTTTGTTACATTTGATCTTAGCTGAGATAGAGGGTGTTACATTTTGTCTTAGCCGAGATACAGTGTATTTTCGTTTGGCTTTAGCTGAGATGCAGTCTGAGATACTGTGTGTTGGCTTTGGCTGGGATCAGAGTTTGGGTTTTAATGAAGACACTATCTGTTGGGTGTGAAGGAATGTTGCGACGAAGTTTCACTCAGCGCTGAGTCACATGGGCTTTGGTCTTAAGAATCCTACAGCAACAAGAAATTTTTACAAAGAAAAAAATACGTATAAAGCAGGATCCCGGTCAGATTCACTTGATCAGAGAGAAAGAGAGCCTCAGTGTAACAGTGCTCCCAGTGTGGGCTCCGTGGCACTGAGCCCTCAGTTACTGCACATTGTCTCCGTGTTCAGATGTTGATTTTTTTTTGTGTTATCAGGATAATTTAAGGCTATCACGCACCCACAAAATAAAATCTGAGCGATAAAGGGGAACTCCTACACAAAAGCCCAGCGAATGCGAGTTTCAGGGTCCGATTGACAGAATTTCGGAGTTTTGTATTTGATGTGGAAGATTGTAAAGATGACCGAGGGGCAAGCTACTGCCGTACGATGTGTGGAAGAAGCTAATCTCTGAGTCAGTTTATCCGGTTTGGGACGTTTTAAGATCTGGTTAAGATCGTTTTTCTGAAGGGGATGGGAAGGCGGAATTGACTGTGAGATATGAGGAAATCAGAGAAAGGATCAATTTCAGCGATTTCAGTCATGTTATCCACACCATGCTTTTTAAATGAATCTCTCTCTGGTTCGAATAGAGTTAGAAGAGAGGGACGGAGAATGCGACTAAAGTCATAAAAATTGATCCAGAATCTTATCCGTCAACCGCGCCCCCTCCCCCCCACCACACACACTCCCAACTCCCTCCTCTTCAGATGAAGCTTACATTTTATTTGGTTAAAAGAGAGATTTTGGAGTTTTTTGCAGTCAGACTACCGAGATTTGTAGTTCTGTTTAATCGGTTGTGGCAAAAGAAATTTTGATTGATGTATTAATTGCCATTGGAATCTCAACGTTGAACATCTTGTTTGTGTTTGTGTGGGTTTGGGGGGTTGGGGGCCAGTGGATAGTAAGGGTGGTAGACTCAGACCAGTCAATTCTCTGAATCTGTAACATTAATACTGTCCAACTGTACTCAACCTCCAGATCCAGGTGGATAGCACTTCAATTCATTCCTGTTTGAAAGGCAGGAAGAGAATTGATCTGATCTGTTGCTGATGTTTCTGTATTTAAGTTTGAGATGCGTCAAAAAAACCAAGCTAATGGTAAATGAATGGGAGCCAATTTAAGTGTGGGAGATGGAAGTGTTGTTTGCCTGGTGGTAAATTGCTAATGAGCAAAGCTGTTGGTCAGGGTCTAAGCAGGAGACAGCACTTAGGAAATGCTGGATTTTACATTCTGCTTTCCCGTTTGGTTTAACAATTCTTTGTAGATCAGGCCAACCTCAATCCAATTAAGTTCTGTTCCCCCCACTCCCCCACACACACACACACAAAAAAATGGGAAAAATGCTGGGAATTTATGAGCCGGTTATCGGCACAGTTTTGTTTTGAATGTTGGGAGGCCTCAGGAACATACGCTTCCTTCCTCTCTTCGGGGGAAAAAAATTCAAATCCATTGACTTAAATTTCTCACTTTTTTGTTTTTATTTTTACATCAGTGCAAATGCCTGGGTGCTGCTGGATTGTGCTGAGGCAAACTTGCATTCATATAGCGCCTGCGGGCCATAAGTCAGCCGCAATCATGGTTGAATGGTAGAACGGACTGAATAGCCTGCTCCTGTTCCTGTGTTCCTCTATATTGTATGTCACAAATCTTTGGTCTGAAAGTGCTCAACAAGAGGGTTGGTGCAGTGTCTCGGTGGTTAGCGCTGCTGCCTTACAGTATCAGGGACCTGGGTTCAATTCCACCCTTGGGCAACTGTCTGTGTGGAGTTTGCACATTCTGCCCGTGTCTGCGTGGGTTTCCTCCCACAGTCCAAAGATGTGCAGGTTAGGGTGTATTGGCCATGCTAAATTGCCCCATAGTGTCCAGGGATGTGTGGATTATAGGGATGGGTCAGGGTGTGATGCTCTGAGGGTTGGTGTGGACTTGTTGGCTGAAGGGCCTGTTTCCACACTGGAGGGTTCTGTTCTATAAGCAATTTCAGGCCAAACTGGGTGTCCTAAGGCAGATTGTCAAAAGTTTGGCTGATGATAGAAAATTCAGGAAATGTCTTGAGAGCAGGCATCAATTTGGAGACAACAAGGTGCAGGGCTGGATGAACACAGCAGGCCAAGCAGCATCATAGGAGCAGAGAGGCTGACGTTTCAGGCCGAGAGCCTTCAATTTGGAGATGTTGATTTCACACCCATGAAGCTGGGTTCACGTAGTCTTGCATTTTGTTCAAATATGCCTTTGAGCTGCATTCTGCATAGGAACATAGGAATTAGGAGTGGGAGTGGGTAATTCAGCCCTTCAGTCCCATTCTGCCATATAACGTGATCATGACTAATCTTATCCTGGTCTCAACTCCACTTTCCTGCCTGCTCCCCATTGCCCTTTAAGGTGCTCTTCATCAAAAACATGTCTATTTCTTTCTTCATTCTGTTGATTGATTCTGCCTCCACTGCACTCTGAGGCAGGGAGTTCCACAGATTCCATTTTTAAGGTGAGATGAGAGAGATTTAAAAAAGACATGAGAGGCAATTTTTTTACACAGAGGGTGTTTTGTGTGTGGAATGAGCTTCCTGAGGAAGTGGTGGATGTGGGTACAATTACAATGTTTAAAAGACATTTGGATAAATACATGAACAGGAAAGGTTTGGAGGGATATGGGCCAGGAGCAGGCAGGTGGGATTAATTTAGTCTGGGATTATGTTCAGTACGGACTGGTTGGACCGAAGGGTCCAGGTGCACTGTCACCAACACCTTTTATATAATTGTAACCACACTATACTTTTATAATTTCCTCGGTGTTACACCATCCCTAAATGTCCTGGAAAAAGTGGTGATGAGCTACCTATAACTGAGTGTATTGCTTGACCATTTTTGAGGGCAGCTAAGAGTCAGTTCCATTGGTGTGGGTCAGGAGCCTCATGTAGGGAAAGGTGATGGCCTAGTGGTATTATCTCTGGACTGTTAATCTGGAGAGCCAGATAATGGTCCAGGGACCTGGGTTCAAATCCCCCCCATAGCAGATGGTGGAATTTGAATTCAATAAATATCTGGAATTAGGAGATTAATGATGACCATGAATTGCTGATTGTCAGGGAAAAACCCATCTAGTTCACTAATGTCCTTTAGAGAAGGAAACTGCCATCTCTTACCTGGTCTGCCCTACATGTGACTCCATACCCACAGCAATGTGATTGACTCTGAACTGCCCTCTGTGCAATTATGGATGGGCAATAAATGCAGCCTAGCCAGTGATGCCCTCATCCCGTGAATGAACAAAGGAAAAAAAGACTAGACTAGGTAAGGATGGCAGATTTCCATCGCTAAAGCACATGAGTGAACTATTAGTTTTTTGTTGTAATTGATGACTCATTGAAAGAAGCTTATAAGTTCAAGTTTGATGAAATAATGTTGTTGATAACTGTCCTCTGAAATGTCCTACCAAGACAGTCAATTCAAGGGGCAATTAGGGATGGGCAACAAATTCCTGCCAGTGATGCCTATATCCCATGAAAGATTTTTAAAAAAAATCACTGAATTTAAATTGCACCAGCTACCATGGTGGGGTTTGAACCCAGGGCTATTAGGTGCAGGCTTGGGGCTACTAGCCCAGTAACAACCCCACTGTGCTACAATAGCCCTTTGAATGATGGAGCACACTCAGGGGACCACATCCCCTACATCCCACGCCTACCCCCTTTTCTTTATTTTGGTGTTGTTTGAAGTTAGTTTATTTCCAGCTACAGTATAGTGTGTGTGTGTGTGTGTATGTATGTTTTTGTATGTGTATCTGTGTGTCTATGTATATCTGTCTGTGTCTCTACATGCTAGTATTTGTGTGTGCATGTATCTATGAGTGTGTTCATATGTGCGTGTGTGTGCGCGAGAGAGAGGTGAAAGGAGAGGGCAAAGGTCATAGCTGAGCTCTTTCCAGAAAGAATCATCAATTTCCTCCAATGTGGTGAGTTTCAGTACTGTTTCAATGTTGCCGTGCTTCGCACATAGTTAGATGGTTCTATTTTGATCTCTTCCTCCAACAGAGGAAATATTGGTGGATTCATGGACTGCAGTGGTTCAAGAAGGCAGCTCACCACCACTTTCCCAAGGAGCAACTAGGGATGGATAATAAATGCTGGGACCAGCCAGTGATGCCCATGGCCCATAAGTGAATAAAAATTCTCATCAGCTTTCTGTAGACCTTCCCAAGTTCAGTCACCTACTCCGTGCTCAGCTGCACCTGCAGTTAGTTTTCAGATGAGAAATTAGGCTGAGATCCCTGTGTTTGCCCCCTCAGGTGGATGTGTAAGATCCCAGTGCCACCGTTTCACAGTGGGGGTCCTGGGAGGTCTACCCTTGTGGTCTTACCAGTGTTGAGCATGGGTTCTTTTTTGTGATCGTGATCTCATTGCTGATTTTGGGAGCTCACTGCATTTGCTTATTGGTGGGTTGTGTTTTCCTGCATCACTACTTCCATGGGGATGGTGGGGGGTGGTGGGGTGGGGTGGGGGTGCCCTGAGGCAGGGGCAGGTGCTACAGAAATACAAGTCTGCCCGTCTTCCATTGCTTCGTGGACAAGTTACATAACCAGCCATTCTCCAGTCTGCCCAAGTTTGGTTTGAGCCGAGATTTAGTGTCTGTTTCAGCTTCTGCCTCACTTAAAAAAGAAACAAATGTTTACTGCACTTTTCAATGTATCCAACAATACGAAGAGAACATAAGGTGCCTGGGGTACACTGTTTGATTCTTCAAGCCTCCTTCTCCATTCCATAATATCATGATTTAAGTTTTTGTTTCAAACCTATCTTCACACATAATCCTCCTCTTGGATATTTGATTAATATCCAAGAATCTACCAACCTCTCCCTTGAACATACTCAGTGATGAAATCTCCACAACCCCTGGGGCAAAGAATTCCAAAGTTTCCCTTCTCCCTGATTGAAGAGATTCCTCCTCATCTCAGTCCCAAATGTCACCCTGTTCTCGATTTCCCCAGCTCAGGGCAAGTAATTCCTCTGAATGATTGATGGATTTATTGTTGTCACCATGTGCTGAGATACAGTGAAAAGTGTTGTTTTTTGTGCTATACAGGCAAATTGTAACATACAAACTGCATCAGGGTGTCAGAACAGAGTGCAGAACACAGTGTTACGTCGCAGAGAGAGAGAGATCAAAATTAACATGTGAGGTCCATTCAAAAGTCTGATAACAGCAGGGAAGAAGCTGTTCTTGAGTCTGAATTCAAACTTGTATATCTTCTGCCCTATGGAACAGGGTGGGAGAGAGTATAACTGGGGTGGGAGGGGTCTTTGATTATGTTGGTTGCTTTTCCAATGTAGTATAGATGGAGTCAATGGATGGGGGGCTGGTTTCTGTGATGGACTGGGCTGTGTTCATGGATCTTGTGAAGAGCAGTTGCTGTGCTACGCAGATAGGATGCTTTCTATAGTGCATCTATAAAAATTGGTAAGAGTCCTTGTGGACATGCCGAATTTCTGTAGCCTCCTGAGGAAGTAGAGACATTGTCGTACTTTCTTGACCGTCGCATGGACATGGGTGGGCCATGTTGGTGATCATCACTCCCATCCCTACCTCAGCACCATTGATACAGACAGGGGCATGCCCTCCACTCTGCTTCCTGATGTCAATGGCCAGCTCCTTTGTTTTGCTGACCCATCCTATAACCCTGCATTTCCCATGACTAACCCACCTAACCTGCACACTACAGGCAATTTAGCATGGCTAATCTACCAAACCTGCACATCTACGGACTGTGGGAGGAAACCAGAGCACCCAATGAGACTGTTGTCTTTACTCCATGCTGCTAAACAATCTATCTGTTCCCTATATTCTGTCTCATAGTTGTTTGAGATCTGACCTACAACGTCAGCAAACTTGAAAATGGACTTGGGGCAGATTTTGGCCACGGAGTCATGAGTCATTAAGGGTGGCACGGTGGCTCAGTGGTTAGTGCTGCTGCCTCACAGTGCCAGGGACCTGGGTTCAATTCCATCCTTGGGCAACTGTCTGTGTGGAGTTTGCATGTTCTCCCGTGTGGCTCTCCACTGGGTGCTCTGGTTTCCTCCCACAGTCCGTAGATGTGCAGGTTAAAATTGCCTGTAGTGTGCAGGTTAGGTGGGTTAGTCATGGGAAATGCAGGGTAATAGGGTGGGACAGGACTGGGTGGGATGCTCCTTGGAGGGTTGGTGTGGACTTGGTGGGCTGAATGGCCAGTTTCCACACTGTAGGGATTTTATGATTCTTCTATGAGTGAATAAGAAGTGTAGTAGGGGGCTGAATTTGGAAATGTTAACTGTGTTTCTCTCTGCACAGATGCCCCCAACCTGCTGAGTTTCTCCAGCGTTCTCTGTCTGTTTGCTTTATGTTAGTAATCGAGAAACTCAAGTTAATGTTTTCAGGAAATGAGCTTAAATCCCATGTGGCAGATAGTGAAATTTGAATGCAACAGAAATCTGGAATAAAAAAGCTAGCTTAATGGTGACCATGTAACTATTATCGCTTGGTGTAAAAATCCGTCTGGTTCACTAATGTCCTTTAGGGAAGGAAACTGCCATCCTTACCTGGTCTGACCTACATGTGACTCCAGACCCACAGCAATGTAAATTCTTAACTGCCCCTCTGAGCAATTAGGGATGGGCAATAAATGTTGGTCTGGCCAGTGACACCCATATTAAACAGTATCATAATACATTTTGTTTCATCAAATTATTTTCCACTATTTTAAAGTGCAAGATCATGCACTTTGATGAGAAGAGTAGAGGCATACACTATTTTATAAATGGGGAGAAAATTCAGAAATCTGAAGTGCAGAGGGAGTTGGGAGTCCTAGTCCAGGTATTTCTTAAGGTAAACTTGTGGCTTGAGTCAGTAGTTAGGAAGGCAAATACAATGTTTGCATTTATTTCAAAAGGACTAGAATATAAAAGCAGGGTTGTATTTCTGAGGCTTTATAAGGCTCTGGTCAGACCACATTTAGCATATTGTGAGCAGTTTTGGGCCCCATACCTCAGGAAGGATATACCGGCCCTGGAACGGGTCCAGAGAAGTTTCATGGGAATTAACCCAGGAACGAAAGGCTTCGCATATGAGGAACATTTGAGGGCTCTAGGTCTACACTCAATGGAATTTAGAAAGATGAGGGGGGAATCTAATTGAAACTTACAGAATACCGAAAGGCCTGGATAAAGTGGACGTTGAGAAGATGTTTCCATTGGTAGGAAAGACTAGGACCTGAGGTCACAGCCTTAGAGTAAAGGGAACACCCTTTAGATCGGAGATAAGGAGAAAATTCTTCAGCCAGAGAGTGTTGAATCTAGGAATGTTTTGCCACAGAAGGCTGTAGAGGCTGGGTCATTGACTATATTTAAGACGGAGATAGATAGGTTCTTGACTGTGCAGGAATCAAAGGTTACAGGGAGAAAGCAGGAGAATGGGGTTGAGAAACATATCAGCCACAGTTGAATGGTGGAGCAGATTTGATGGGCTGAAGGCCTAATTTCTGCTCCTATGTCTTATGGTCACTGCTTTAATACTTTGAGAGAAGCCCACTTATCGATCAGACCTTTATTTAAGGGTATATTATCTCATGATAAAAGTTTAATGGCACATTCTTCAGACTTACCTTTCTACACTCTGTGGCTCAAGAACAAAACCTCAATAATTTTTATTCAATTGATTAATTTATTTGTATGTTTTTGCAAAGTGGATGTGGAAATGTGAGCCATGCCTCCTTTGGCCACTTGAAAGATTTCGGAATTGTTCTTTGAGCAGTAGGGCAATGAAGGATTGTGGGAATAGGGCAGGAAAATGAGAAATGTCGGATCAGCCAAGATCCCATTCAATGGTGGAGGAGGTGTGAGGGGCCAAATGGTCTACTCCTATTTCTGATGGCCTTATGGCCTGAGCAATGAACCCGTCCCAGCTCAGACCAGTCAGTAAAGGAAGAGGTCAACCAGTGCTGATTGTGGGTGCACTTCGGAATTCTGGTTCAGCTGCAGATTCTGTGGAGCTTTACACCACGTCACCTAACTGAGCTTTGTCACAATGTCTGAACTTTACTCTCACCGACCCTCCTGTTAAGCCTGAAAAGAGGTAAAGGAAAGGAAAGGAGATGAATATTGAACTTCCTTCCATGAAGGGCAGTGGATTCAGAATCAGTTGTTAAATCTACATCTGAGACAGATATGTTTTTGTTAATCAAACATATTCAGGGATATGGCGTTAGGCCACAAAGCAGCTGTGGAGTTGAGAAACATATTGGCCATGAACAAATGGCAGAGCAGGCTCGAGGTACTGAATGACTTACTCCTGTTCCTATGGCTCCTATGACTACACGACCATAAAATAAATGAGCAGAATTAGGCCATTCAGCCCATTGAGTCTGCTCCACCATTCGATCATGGCTAATGTGTTTCTCAAAACCATTCTTCTGCCTGTAACCTTTGATCCCCTGACTAGCCAAGAACTTATCTACCTCTGTCTTAAAGGCATTCAATAACTTGACCTCCGCAGCCCCCTGTGACAATGAGTTCCGCAGAGTCACCACCCTCTGGCTGAAGAAATTCCTCCTCATCTCAGTTCTAAAGGGCCATCACTTCGCTCTGAGGCTGTGCCCTCAGGTCCCAGTCTCTCCTTCTAGTGGAAACATCTTGCTAATGAATTGCAGTATCTCAGTAAGGATTTTGAATTTGGTTTTGCATTTTGAGCACCTTTTTAATTCCCTGTCTGTAATTTGTAAGCCTCTGCCTCCCTTATCCCTTGCCTGCTGGATATTGAGGGAATGGCTAGACAGAGCCATTGACAGCTCTTACGGTTGCTTGCTTTATAAGGACGAATGGAGGGAATGCAAACAAAGTCCCACTTTGTCTTTATTGCAAGGGGATTGCAATATAAGATTAAAGATGTCTTACAACAGTTGCACAGGATTTTGGTGAGATCTCAACTAGAGGACTGTGTGCAGATTTAGTTTCTGTATTTGAGAAAGGATGTCATGAGCAAAAACAGAAGTTGCTGGAAAAGCTCAGCAGGTCTGGCAGCATCTGTGGAGGGAAATCAGAGTTAACGTTTCAGATCCAGTGACCCTTCCTCAGAATTTGATCCGGAACAGTTCTGAAGAAGGGTCACTTGACCCGAAACATTAACTCTGCTTTTGTTTCTGATTTCCAATATGTGCAGTTTTTTGTTTTATTTTTGTTAAGGAAGGATGTACTGGCATTGGTACAGTGAAGGTTCACTAGACTGATCCCTGAAATCAGGAGTTGTCTTTTGATAAGTGGCTGAGTAAATGTGGGTTGATATTCCCTGGAGTTTAGAAGAATGAGAGGTGACCTCACTATAAAACGTATAAGATTACAAAGATATGAGACGTATGGATGGAATGGATAGTCGGAGTCTTTTTCCCCAGGGTAGTAATGTCAATTACTAGGGAATGTAGGTTCAAGATAAAAGAAGAAAAGTTTAAAGGAGAAATGAGAGGCAGGTTTTTTAACACAGAGGGTGGTAAGTGCCTGGAATGTGCTGCCAGAGGAGATGGTGAATACAGCAGTAATATTTAAGAGGCATCTTGGAAGATATAGAACATAGAACATATATGAATAAGCAGGGAACAGGGGGGTTTGGACCACGGAGAGGCAAATGGATTTTGGTTTAAAATGGTGTCATATGTCGTTGCAGGCTTTGATGGGCCAAAGGGCTTGTTCCTAACCTGGACTGTTCTTTGCTCTTAGTTATTCTGACAGGGATTGAAACTGAGAGCTTATACCCTCTCCATTCCTCTCCAGCTGAAATGCAGAGTAGTCTCAGGGTGAGAGTCTGATCGTTCCAGAGTGAGGTGAAGAGAAATTTCTTCACTCAGTGGGTTGTGAAGTCTTTACCTCAGAGAGTTTTTGAGTTCTCCATCCCTGGGACAGAGAATTTAAGACTGGGATGGACAGTTATTTTTGGTATCTTGGGGAATCGACGGAGAGATACGGGGATGGGGCCAGGAGAGTGGAGCTGAGGACCAAGGTCAATCATGATTATGTCAAATGTAGGAGCAGGCCCCATGGGTTAAATAGCCTACTCTCGTTGTTCTTTCCCCATTGCTGTGTCCTAAAACTACTACATAACTGCCCCATCTCCTCCACTCGCCTCCCATGAACTTTGACTCTACGTCTGACAAACGCATCTTTCCATTGAAAGATTGTGGCCAAAATAAACCACCAATTGTTGTCAGGGCTGTTGGAAATCATGCATCAGTAGCATCTGGTAGTTGAGGTTCCGGTAACTACAGTCACCTAGTTCCCAGGAGAAATCCGAATGCAGTTTTACTCCAAATTGTCTACTGTTGTTCCAAAGTAATGTGAACATCCTTCAACATCCTCGTCTTTCACTTAATTTACACACACAGAGAAAAGTGCTTGTTTGGCTACTTTCTCGGTTCACTGCCAAATGAAAGATGATTTTTTTGTTTATGAATTATTAGCCAGCGTCAGACAACCACCCACTGTGTTTCAACCTGAATGATGGGTTTAAAATAAGTAGAACAGTGCAAACCTGATTGAGCAAATGTACACAAACATTCAGCTTGAAGAATTATCTTTACACGTGTCTTGCAGTACATAGTAGGAGCTATACCGGCCTCCTCATTAACCAGAATAAACAAACTGGTGCAGAGAGAGGCCATTCAGCCCATTGTACCTGTACTGACTGTATTACCCAATGCCAGTCTCCTGCCCTTTTCCTCACATCCTGGCACACCATGGATTTAAATGATTCCGGTTCTTGAACAGGGATGTCCACATAATTGTGCGGCAGTCAGGAGTGGGAATCTGCAAGTGGGGGAAGAGGGGGTGGGCTTTCAGGGTGAGTGGGAGAGGTGCTGGGGAGCTGAGCCTGTTCATAACATGAGGGAAGGTCCCCTGGTGTACCCTGATGAAGCTGTCACTGGTTCACTGCGCGGGTTGAGGGATGGCTGTGTTGTCCTCTGTACTGCAGGCATTTTCCAACCTGTAGCCTGGTATGTTGCTGAACATCAATGTTAAAATAGAATGTGTAAATGCAAGCTGACTTAGTGAGGGGTGTCTCCTCCCCACTTCGACTAAAACCTCTTTATTTCTGCACCTCTCTCTGCAGTAGAAGAAAATGAGACAGAAGAGCTGCATCCTGCTGTGGGCCAGGCAAGCATTCAGAGTGGTATGTTTAAATCTCTAATTAGACAGCATTTATCATTGTAGTTAGAACTGGCAAGGTTAAAGTTGCCCTGTGACTGTAGGGACACTGAGAAGATCTGCTTGTGTGCATTAAATGGCAGGTGTCAAAGCACTGATAGACAGTCGATCTAGACACTAGAGTTCGGGCAATTTAAGAATTCACATAATGAAAATATCTTTTGCCAGTTTTTGGGCAGAATTCTTCTGATAACAAGGCAGCAGCAGAATTAGCAGTGAGTGATTACTGAGAGAGGGCTGATGCATTATTCTGTATCATTTGTATATCTTCTTTATATAAAAAAAAAGCAGTGAAGATGGCAATAAATTAACAAGAGTGACATCTCCATCTGTCAGTGTATGTGTGTCTGTACCTGAGACTGAGGAGAGCTGTAATATCTCACCTACTTCGATGAAATCTGCCGCTGTGTTAAACTGGGTCTAAAATTAACTTGTTACTGAGGCTGCAAAATCTCTTTCTAATGGATATTTACTGGGTCTGCTCCTGTTCTGGAAGGCGCTGTGCAGGAGGGTTCAGGCTTTGGAGAAATGAGCGCACACAGAATCTTCATAATTATCGCGAAAGGAATAACTCAGTCAGTAGCATTCTCCTGCTTCTCACTGTAACCCTGCATCTTCTTCCTTTGCAAATACCTGTCTAATTCAAACAATTGAAACAAAGGCTTCGCAGTTTATTGTCCCCGGCTGCATTTTCCATGGCAACACTTCTACCAATCAGAATCCAACTGCCAGCTGATATGGCACCCTGTGCTCGCGCAGTATAAATCATTTTTCCCTTTGAGATTTGGCATTCTTGCCATGTGGTCCTGATAGCTACAGGACGAGAAGCTTCGAAAATGCCTCTTTCTTTTCAGCACTAACTTTTGAATATCTCAACTGAACCTGCCCTCACCACACTGAATGCAGAAGGAGACCATTCAGCCCACTGCATAGGTGCCAGTCCTTTGAAAGAGCTCTGTAGTCAGTTCCATTCCACATCCCCATTGTCTTGCGATGTTTTTGGCCATTCCCATAATTGTGCAATGTTCTTTTTGACAGACACAATAGCATCTGTTTCCCTAGCCCTATCAGCCTGTTGCTAAAAATAGGAATAAATTCTCCTCTCTCCTCCCCTAGCCAAGCTGCCCAATTTAAGTCTTGACAGTTATGTTAAACCTGCAATGTCTGGTTTTGGAGCTGACCTGCCCAGTGGGGATAGAGTGGAGAGAGAGAAACCATCAAAATGCTACAAACACCCACCTCCGGGATTAGCACAGAGGAATCATGGAGCAGAAAGAGGCTATTCAGCCCATCATGCCTGCATTGATTCAAACCTCTAGTGTCAATCTCCTGCCTTTTCCCCATATCCCTGCTCACCATTTCTATCCAAATAACCATCCAATGCCCCTCTTCAATGCCTCAGTTGAACCTGCCTCCCCACATTTCCCAGGCAGTGCATTCCAGACCGTAACTGCTCGCTGGGTGAGAAAGTTTATCCTCACGTCACCCTCGCTTTGTTTGCACTTTGCCATCTTGTTCCTTTTTCTCTTACAAGCAGGAACAGCTTCTCCCTATTGACTCTATTGAGCCTAGTCATGATGTTGAAAACCTCAATCAACTCTCCTGTCCGCCTCCTTCTCTCCAGGCAGGAACAGTCTTCAATTGCTCCTCTTCACTGAAGTTTCTTATTCCTGGAGCCATTTTTGTAAATTGCTTCGACACTGTCTCCAATGAATTCACATTGTTCCTATAATGTGGTGCCCATAACTGTACACAGTGCTCCAGCTGAGGTCTAACAAGTGTCTTGTACAAGTTCAACATCACCTCCTTGCCCTTGTACTCTATGCCCCTATTGATGAAACCAAGAACACTGTAGGCTTTATTAACTGAG
>NC_063335.1:117148340-117167310 GCF_021869965.1 Rhincodon typus
TTTCTATACTCACCAATGTCTTTCTATACTCACCAGCATCTTTCTATACTCACCAACGTCTTTCTATACTCACCGTCTTTCTATACTCACCAGCATCTTTCTATACTCACCAACATCTTTCTATACTCACCAGTGTCTTTCTATACTCACCAGCATCTTTCTATACTCACCAACATCTTTCTATACTCACCAACGTCTTTCTATACTCACCAGCATTTTTCTACACTCACCAACATCTTTCTATACCCCCCAGCATTTTTCTACACTCAGCAACATCTTTCTATACTCACCAGCATCTTTCTATACTCATCAGCATCTTTCTATACTCACCAGTGTCTTTCTATACTCACCAGCATCTTTCTTGCCCCTTCGTTGCTTTCTTAATTAATTTCTCAAGACTCCCCCTGTAATTTTCATACTTCACTAACACCTCTGTTGATTTGCTTGCTGTGCACCTGCAAAAAGCCTCTCTTTTCCTTCGTATCCAGTCCAGAATATTCCGAGACATCCATGATTCTCTGGGCTTGCTGCTCCTACATTTCACCATCAGGGCAACATGGTCGGTCTGTACTCAACTCAATTACATATTGAAAGCCCGCTACCTTACCCCAGCAGTTCTGCTATAGATGTACCCAGAAGTAGCTGTTTCACGTCTCAACTGACAAGCTTCTTCCTTAATTTAATAAAATCTGCCTTCCCCCATTCCTAAATCCTTTATTTGCAGACCATCTTTTTCCTTTTCCCACAACAAATTTAAAACGTATGGGGTTGTGGTCTGTGACTGTCATCTCGAAGACTTGTCCAGCTTTGTTTCCCAGAATTAGGTCCAGCACTACATTGTCTCCTGTTGGACCTTCTACATGTTGATATGAAGAGCTCTCCTGAATACACTTCAAGGACTCTGGGCCTTCTAAGCCCTTTACACTATAACTATCCCCATTAATGTTAGGGAAGTTGAAATCCCTAATATAATTACCTTTATTATGGTCTTTATACACCTTTTGTGAATTGTCTACATATCTGCTCCTCTATTGCCTGCTGACTGTTTGGGCATATATAGTACACTCCAAACAGTGTGACTACCCCTTTTTATTCCTAAACTCTACCCATAAAGCCTCATTTGAGATCCCTTCCAAGACAGAGTCTCTCCTTACTGTAATAACTGACTCCTTAATTAATAATCCAACACCCCCTTCCTCTTTTATACCCTCCCCTGACTTGTCTAAAAATCCTGTTCCCTGGAATTTGAGATGCCAGCCCTGCCTTTCCCTTGTCTCTGTAATGGCAACAATATCACAATTCTGCGTGTTTATCTGCACTTTTAAGTTCTAACTCTTACCTGTAATACTCCAAGCACTGAAGAAGAACCATCCAGATTTGCCTTACTCCCTTGAAACTCAGCATGCTGAACTTGCTCAGTGACATCCCTGACTTGTCTCTGAATCTGTTAGAATTCTTTGAGGAGATAGTGAGCTAGTCAGACAAAGGAGAGCCAGTGGGTGTGATCCATTTGGATTTCCAGAAGGCCTTTGACAAGGTGCCACACAGGAGGCTACTAAATAAGGTAAGGGCCCATAATGTTAGGGACAACGTTAAGGGCATTAGTAGAGGATTGGCTGATTGGCAGATGGCAGAGAATGGGTATAAAGGGGTCTTTTTCAGGATGGCAGCCGGTGGCTAGTGGAGTCCCACAGGGGTCAGTGTTGGGACCACAACTATTCATGTTATACATTAACAATCTGGGCAAAGGAACTGAGGGAATTGTTGCTAGGTTTGCAGATGACACAAAGGTAGGTGGAGGGACAGGTAGTGTTGAGGAAGTCGGGAGGTTGCAGAAAGACTTGGACAGACTAGTAGAGTGGGCAAAGAAGTGGCAGATGGAATATAATGTGGGAAGGTGTCATTCATTTTGTTAGGAAGAATAGAGGCATAGATTATTTCCCTGAGTGGGGAAAGGCTTTGGAAATCTGAAGCACAAAGGGACTTGGGAGTCCTAGTTCAGGATTCTCTGAAGGTTAACATGAAGTCTCAGTTGGCAGAAAGGAAGGCAAACACAATGTTAGCATTCATTTCAAGAGGGCTAGAATACAAGAGCAGGGATGTATTGCTGAGGCTGTACAATGCTCTGGTCAGACTGCAGTTTGAATCTCGTGAGTAGTTTGGGCCCTGCATCTAAGGAACGATGTTCTGGCCTTGGATGGGGTCCAGAGAAGGTTAATAAAAATGACCCTGAGGATGAAGGGCTGGTCATATGAGGAGTGGTTGACGACACTGGGTCTGTACTGAATGTAGTTTTGTAGGATGAGGTAGGATCTGATTAAAACTTATAGAATACTGAGAGGCCTGGATAGAGTGGACATGGAGAAGATGTTTCTCATTATTAGGAAAGACTAGGACACAACGGCACAGCCTCAGAGTGAAAGGAGAACCCTTTAGAGCTGAGTTGAGGAGGAATTTCTTCAGCCAGAGGGTGGTGACTCTGTGGAACTCATTGCTGCAGAGGGCTGTGGAGGCCAAGTCATTGAGTGTATTGAGGACGGGGATAGATAGGTTCTTGATTGGTAAGGGACTGAAGGGTTACAGGGAGCTCTTTGTCTTTTGCACTGGGCCTCCACACCATCTGTTCCCCTCACTCCTCCTCCACCTCTGTCTAAAGTTTAAAAAAAATTATCAACCCTCTTCAGGTCTGAAGAGGAGTCATACCAGACTGTTGCTAACTCCATTTCGCTCTCTCCACTGCCAGACCAGCTGAGTTACTCCAGCATTCTCTGTGTTTGTCAGATTTCCAGCATCTGCATAACTTGTATCTGCATCAGGATGTGATAGCATGTCTGCATAACTAAACAACTTTTGTTTCGAAGCATAGAAAATAGAAACAGGAGCAGGCCATTCAGCCCTTCATGTCTGCTCCACCATTCATGGTTGATCATCCAGTTCAAGGCCTTGTTTCAGCTTTCTCCCCATATCCTAATCATTTCTCTCCTAATCAATGCCTGGATTTCTGAGTTACAAGACCATTGCTATTAACTCCATGATATCATATGCCCATAACTGGTACAAACGCCAGCAGCCAGTAAGATGGACCAAATGAGCTATTTCTCTAGATTCTACGTGATATTTTGAATTATTCACATCAATGTGCCTTGCAGAATGTGGTAGTGTCTGGAGGCTTTGCAAATGATGCAGGTTCACAGAAAGAGACAGAGCGAAAGAAAGAGAGAGAGTGGTGCACTTTGACTCACTCAGGGACACAGCCTCTGGCCAATTCCCTAAGGCCCAGTCGGAGTAGGTTTGTGAAACACAGCCACTGGGTGAGAGGGTCAGCAAATCACACCTGGAACCCATTTACATCGGGCTTTTTCTCTCTCTCCCATAAACTAATGAGGCTCGTGCACAATTATGCTGCACACAAGATGTTTAATAGATCAAAGAGAAACAACAGCCAGAATCGCAGAGAATTTACAGGAAATGTAACAGCTCAGAACCAGGACATTCGGCCCATCTGCATTCTCTCTCCACTCTCCTTCTTCCTCACACATAAGACTGTAAGCAGGCCATTCAGCCCATCTGCTCTGCCATCCAATGATACCATGGCTGAACTGATAATCCTCACAACTCCACTCTTCTGTCTTTTCCTCACGGCGGGATGTGCCTTTGAGAGGGTTTTATTCTGTCCTGTTTCACTTGAGGAGGGATGTTGTGAACCTGGAGACAAGGTATCTGCTACATGGAAAACTGAGTAAATAGTTTTGAGTCTTATTTAAAGTAGACAAAAGAAGCATGAGTGAGTGGAGTCAGGCTTGCACGGACTTGGGTTTTAGTTTTTTGCTTTCAGTTGTTGAAGTCGGGGTTTTTGGAATTGAAACTGCTCGATGCAACTCTCTCTCTCTGCAGCTGCAAAAATCTTATGTTCTCTCTCGGCTGCTAGATTCATTCTTTCAGTTTTTTTTCCCTTTCTCCTGGACTGGAGGGGACAGAAAGTACGGGAAATCTGTTTAGCTGAATTTGCCTTTCCCTAGGTTGTGTTTATGGGATGCCGCTATATTCAAACAGTTGATAAGTAGTCAAATAACATATCATTTTATTATGTATTTTAATAGAGTTAAAGTTATGCCAATTCTTCCTTTGTTTGTATTTTAACTATGGGTTAAGGATAAAGTGTATTTTGTTTAAAGCCTAATAGTTTGACCAATCAAATCTCGACTGGAACACTGTGCCTTACATATGCCTCTAAGTAAGATAAAAGTTAGTGCCTAGGCTACCTCCTTGATATATCTGAGGGGCATTGGTGTAGTCAAAAACAGATTGGGAGCTCTTGTCAGGATCAAAATCTCTAATACAAAGTTGAGTTTAGAGTTATTGGGCTGAAAGACTGTAGTGATTGTAATGAGGTCAGCCAGCTGGACATTGTAGAATCTGAGCTCCCTGATTCAGGCTGTTAATCCAGTCCAATCAGGGAGCCCTGGCTGACAGATAAAAGAGGAGTGTCTGAGGTTCTGGCACTCTGAGAGCTGCCTCTGAAGAGACAGTTCCACAGTCAAGGACTCTCCACGTGTAAATAAAGGGTGACTTGGTGGTAGGATACCGGCCTAATTGGAGTTATTTCAAAAACAGTGAGTGTTGGTGTTTTCTTTTTGACTGTTGCATTCAGTTAATTTAAATAGGGTGCACCTTGTGTAACAATGGCTCTACCAGTGGATAAGCAAGTGGATAAGTGGTAAAAGACACTTGGGATGGTATACAGAAGCTGAGTAAGGCAAAGCTTTCGGAATTGGCCAATAACATGGAGTTGGGGTTGCCTGTGTCTGTGAGGAAAACAGGAGATAATTTTGGCAAAAGCTCAGCATTTACAATTGCTGGAAATGCAATTGGAATCATTGGAAATGGGAAAAATTCAATTGTGAATAAAAAAGCTTAAAAGTGAAGAGGAAATGAAACAAATTCTGTTATTTTTAAAAACAGAAAAGAGGGAGTAAGAGAGAATTTTTGAACTTTGGAAGTTGGAACTGAAAAGTGAAAGGTGCCTTAAAATGGTGGAGGTAGTGGTGGAAGGTGGGAGTTGTGATGAGGGGAGGGAAGAGAAATCTCATTATAGCCAAAGGCCTGGTCAGGATCTGTTCAAATATGTCCAAGCATTACCAAGTTCAACAAGAAAGACAGATGTTTTTTCTCATTTCATTTGAGGAAGTGGCTAAACAAATGAAATGGCCAACAGCAATGTGAGTATTGTTGATTCAAACAGAGTTGGTAGGTAGAGCTAGTGAGGTATTTACATTCCTATCAGAGGAGGTACCCAGGGAGTATGAGGAGATGAAAAAAACCATCTTAAGTGCATATGAAACAGACCCAGAAGCCTACAGACAATGTTTTACGAACCTAAGGAGGAACCTGGTCAAATGTACGTTGAGTTTGAAAGAATCAAAGGAAGTAATTTTGATAAGTGGATAAGGTAATTGAAAATAGATCAAACACATGAAGCTCTTAGAGAGATGGTTATTTCGGAGGGGTTCAAAAATTGACTTCCTGAAGTAGTGAGAACTCCTGTGGAACAGCGGAGAGTTAAAACAGCAAGATTAGCAGCAGAAATAGATGATTGAGTTAGTTCAAAAATCAAAATTTGGCTTCTGACATTAGTTCCAATCTGTGAGAGATAGAAATTTGGGAAAAGAGAAACCCTCGGGTGGTAAGGGAAAAGGGGATCTCATTGAAGATGGTAAAGATAGTCCACCACAGGGTAAAATGGAAACCCATGAGGGAGAAAGGGAAATTAAAACAAAAAGCTCAGGTGTTTTCACTGTAATAAAGTAGGCCACATGAAGTTGCAGCGTTGGTGCTTTAGAAAAAGCACTGGGAAGACAGATATGGGAAACTAGCATAAGCCAGTGAGTTCTGTTGAAGTGGTAAAGGAAAGCACAATGGAGAAAAAAATAGAATATTAAGCCTGGCCTGGGGTTGATTGAGAACAAAGTGCCAGATCTCTTTAAAGAATTTTCTTGCATGGGTATGGTTTCCTTGTGTACCTGGAGGAGCAGGTTAAAAAGAAATTAAAATTTTAAGAAACATGCGATCAAGTCAATCTTTGCTAGTGAGAGATGAGGAGATAGGTATTTCAGAAGGACTAATGCCAGAAAAGGTGATAATATATGGAACTGATGATGAAGAGATGAGAAGCAATCATTATATGAAGTGAGGTTGGAGAGTCCAGTGAAAGGTGGTGAAGCAGTGGTAGGAATAATAGAGAAATTGTCCATCCCAGAAATGCAGTCTATCCTCGGTAATGATATAGCTGGATCACAGGTTGGAGTGATGTCTACTGTTGCTGAAAAGCCGGTGGAAAATCAGATAACTGTGATGTTTCAGGAAGTACACCCTGGGATTTTTCCTGACTGTGTGATAACAAGGTCACAGAGCCACAGGCCGAAGCAGCAGGAGGAGAAATCAAAGTAAAGATAAAGAAGTTGAAGCTCAATTGTCAGAGATCATGTTTGATCAAATGATTAAGAAAAAAAAAACAAGAACAGGTGGAGGACAATTTGAATATTTTTAGTTCAGAGAAATGAGCTGAATTACAACAGAGATGAAAAACTGGATCAGTTGTATCCAAAAGTGTACAATAAAGAAGATTCTAAGTGTATCCCAGAATGTTACAACCTTAAAAATGAAGTCTTGATGAGGAACTAGAGACAATCACACATCCAGGTGGATGAGAAATAGGCAGAAGTTCATCAAGTTTTATTACTAGTGGGTTATAGAAAGGCAGTATTGCGGGTAGCACATGAATTACCAGTAGGAGGTTATTTGGGAGCAAGGAAAACTCAAGCCAAAGTACAAATACATTTTTATTAGCCTGGGCTGCAAAAAGATGTGGTTGAATTTTGCAGAACATGTCACACGTGTCAAGTAAAGCCAGCACATTTAATACCTATTCCTGCATTTGAGTAGCCTTTTACAAGGGTCTTAATTGATTGTGTAGGACCTTTCCCCAAAACTAAGTGGGCACCAGTATTTCTTGACCATGATGGATGAGTCTACTAGATTTCCAGAAGCTATTCTATTATGAAGGATCATGTCGAAAAGGAATGTAGAAGAGTTACTCAATTTTTTTTAGCAGATATGGAGTACCTACAGAGATAAAATTGGATCAAGGATCAAATTTTACTTCAAAGTTATTCAAGGAAGTTATGGTTACCTTAGGAATAAAACAATTCAAATCCATAGTGTACCATCCAGAATCTCAGGGTGCATTAGAACAGTGGCATCAAACTCTAAAGACCATGTTGAGAGCTTATCCTCAAGACTATCCAGAGGACTTGGATAAAGGAATTCCATTTGTGCTTTTTGAACTTAGGGTTGTACCTAATGAATCAACTAAATTCAGTCCATTTGAATTAGTTTTTGGGCATGAGGTGAAAGAACTACTGAAATTAAGGGAAAATTGGTGAGTCAGGGTTCAGACTACATATTTGGACTATGTGTCAAATTTTAGGGAGAGATTAAATAGAGTGGGTGAGTTGGCTCTACATCATTTAGAAGTAGCAAAGCATGTGATGAAACAGGAAGCAGACAAGAAGTCAAAAATTCATAATTTTGCTGGTGGAGATAGTGTTAGTGTTACTTCCACTGTTAGGTGAACCTTAAAGGCAAGTTTTAGTGGGTCTTATCAAATCAAAAGATGATTGATTGAGGTGAATTATTTGATAAGAATGCCACATAGAAGGAAAACTCAGTGTGTCATTTGAATATACTCAACAGGCATTTTGATAAGAAGGAAAGCAAAAAGAGAATGTGTTACTTGTTACAACACAGTGAAGAACAAAATCCAGATGATTCTGAAATTGGCATTCGTCATATTAAATTGGACAATGAGGACATTCTCAAAAATTGGGATAAATTATTGAGTTATCTTCCAGAGAAAAATTAAAATGATATGAAAGAGTATTGCAATCACATAGATATAAAGGAATAAGCTGGGAAGTACTAAACTGATAACGCATGATATAGATATAGGAAATGCTGTTCCAGTTAAGCAACATCCTTATAGGCTTAATCTTCTAAAGTTGGCACAGGTTCAAAAAGAAATTGAAAGCATTCTTAAAGACAACATAATTGAAATGAGTTGTAATGAATGGAGCTCGCCATAGTAATGGTACTCAATGATTATGTGTGGACTATCTCAAAGTCAATGTAGCTATGAAATCCAATTTGCATTCTATTGCACATTTGGAAGACAGTTTTGAGAAGGTGAGATAAACAACTTATATTTCTAAGTTGGACTTAATCAGAGGATACTGCCAGACACTTTTACCCAAAAATGCAAAGGAACGTTTGGCTTTCATGAGACCGAATATACTTTACCAGTTTAAAGACATGCCATTTAGAGATATACAGCACAGAAACGGACACCTCAGTCCAACTCATCTATGCTGACCGGATATCCTATATAATTCTAGTCCCACTTGCCAGCATCTGGCCCATTTCCCTATAAAACCCTTCCTATTCATATAGCCAACCAGATGACTTTTAAATGTTGTAGTTGCACCACCACTTCTTCTGGCAGCTCATTCCATACATGCACCACCCTCTGCCCCTTAGGTGCTTTTTAAATCTTTCCCCTCTCACCTTAAACCTATGCCCTCTAGTTTTGGACTCCCCCACCCTGGGAAAAAGACCTTGGCTACTTACCCTATCCATGCCCCTCATGATTTTATAAGGTCACCCCTCCACCTCCGATGCTCCAAGGAAAATAGCCCCAGTTATTCAGACTCTCCCTATAGCTCAAACCCTCCTGGCAACACCCTTGTAAATCTCTTCTGAACCCTTTCAAGTTTCACAACTTCCTTCCTAAGGAGGGAGATCAGAATTGCATGTAATGCTCCAAAAGTGGCCTAACCAATGTCCTGTACAGCTGCAACATGACCCTCCCAACTGCTATACTCAATGCAGTGACCAATAAAGGGAAGTGTACCAAACACCTTCTTCACCACCCTGTCTACTAGCAACTCCACTTTCAAGGAACTATGAACCTGCACTCCAAGGTCTCTTTGTTCAGTAACCTGGTATGAAAAATGCACCAGTCACATTCAAGGATAACCACTAAGGCTATTTCAGGATTAACCAATTGTGCGGTGTACATGGATGATCTGGTGATTTTTAGTTACACATGGAACGAACATTTGAAGAATCTAGCAGAATTATTCAATTGCATTCAGAGGGCAGGCTTGGTGATAAGCCTGGCTAAGGGCGAGTTCACAAAAGCCCAAGTCATGTTCCTGGGCTATATATCATTGGACATGGACGGATGGCCCCACAGGATGTGGAAACAAATGTTTGTGGGGAGTTTCCCATACCATCGACAAAGAAAGCAGTACTACAATTCCTGGGATTGAGTGGCTTTTATCGAAAATTTGTACTGAATTTTACCAGCATAGCTGCTCCACTGACTAACGTGTTGAAGAAGTGTAGAAAATTTTACTGAATGGAGGAACGTCAGAAGGAATTTGACAGCCTGAAGCTGTGCTAACTACTGCCCCCAGTGTTAGCCACATGTAATTACACAAAACAATTCAATGTGGCTATCGATGTGAGTGATGTGGGTGTCGGTGGAAGTGTTCCTGCAAGAAGATGATGAGAAGATAGACAGACCTACTGGATATTTTTTCCAGAAAGTTGAATATTCATCAAAGGAATAATTCCACCACTGAGAAAGAAACCTTGAGTTTGCTGTTGGAGTTGCAACATTTCAGCATTGATGTTGCCAGTTGTGTGTCTGAGACAATTGTGTATACTGATTATAACTCCTTGACATTTTTGGACAAAAATAAGGATAAAAATACCAGACTATTTAGATGGAGTTTATTGCTACAGCCATTCAATTTGAAAATTAGGCATGTGGTAAGATGATAACCTGTAATTGCCAGCGTGCTGTTGTGACTTGATGAAGGAGGGTGGAGATGTTTGGTGGTGGGAGAAATGGAATTGAGATAGACTGTAGTATTGAATGTTAATACACTTAGGTTTAATGTAATGTGTGTCTACATATATCATGTAGTGTACTGAACGTGAGACTAAAGTTTTTGAAAATGAAGCCATCATTGTATATTTATAGTTCCCTTTTTTAAGGGGGGGAGGCATGATGAAATGTATCTTTAAGAGAGATTTGTTACATCCTGTTACACTTGAGGAGGGATGTTGTGAATCTGGGGCCAAGGTATCTGCTCCATGGAAAACAGAGGTAAACAGTTTTGGGTTTTACTTAAAGTAGACAAAAGAAGCATGAGTGGGTAGAGTCAGGCCTACACAGACCTAAGGGTTTAGTTTGTCTTTCAGTTGTTGAAGTTGAGGTTTTTGGAGTTGAAGCTGCTAGATACAGCTCTCTCTCTGCTGCAGCAAAATGCTTGCATTCTCTCTCTGCTGCCCGATTCATTCTTTTGTTTCTTTTTTCATTTCTCCTTGAGGGGATAGCAAGTACAGGAAATCTGTCTTGCTGAATTTGCCTTTGCCAATGGTGTGTTTATGGGATGCTGCTATATTCAAACATTTGCTGAGTAGAAGTTAAATAATATACTATTTTGTTAAGTTCTGAAGAACTCCAGTTCTGAAGAAGTGTCACTAGACCTGAAACGTTAACTCTGATTTCTATCCACATATGCTGCCAGACCTGCTGAGCGTTTCCAGCAACTTCTGTTCCTGTTTCTGATTTCGGGCATCTGCAGTTCTTTCAGTTTTTTATTTTAAGTTTTTTAATGGCATTAAAGTTGCGCTAATTCTTCTTTTTTGTTTGTGTTTTAACTATGGGGTAAGAATAAATGTGTTTTGCTTAAAGCTGAGTGGTTTGACAAATCGAATCACATCTGGAACACTGTACCTTTACACTTGGCTTTAAATAAGTTATAAATTAGGATCTCGGCTATCTCCTTGATATATCTTGAGGGGGTTTGGTCTAGTCCAAAACACTTACTTGATTCCATCACTGATTAAAAATCTCTTTTGACCGTAAGACATAGGAGTAGACCACACCACCACCTCAGCTGTTTATTCGGCTTCCCCTCAAAAACAATTATGCTACTTTCCTGAACTGCTCTTTGCTAAGGAGTGGAGCAAGAGATAAAGTCAAGTCTTCCTCACTTGATCTCCTGACTCTTACAGATTTGCACTCAGCTATGCAATCTTGCCTCAGCCTCCAGTCACACCCTCCAATGTTGCTGGCTTGTGGGATTTCAATGGAAACACTAGCCTCCGAAACCCCTTTGAAACATACAACGGAATCTCACAGCACACACCCAGGCCATTTGGCCCTTCAGCATTGAAAGAGCATTCTAACGATTCCCAACATCCTTTTTTTTAACACCCAGTAACCCTGAAGATAACCTTGAAAAGAACTTATCTTCATCTCCAACTTTGAAAGCTGGTGGAGCATTCTCTCCAGTGGTTGTGGGACACATATTTTCAAAAGATATTTGCTGGGGGCAGTGTGAATAAACGTCATGTCTTAGGTTGATGGTCTGGCCCCACAGGTTCAGATCCTGCCTTGACGTGTGGTCAAAATTGAATTTTATTAATAAGCCTTGTATTTTTCGATATTTTTGATTGTGGACTGGTTCAAACGCCAAGGATTGTTGAAGCATTGCTGCAATTTCAAGAAGCAAGTAAGATGACACTCTTTGCCAGTGCTGGTTACACAGCTGCTTGTTCAAGCTGTGGGAAAAACCTGGTTAGAGGCAAGCTGGAACCAGGGGACGGATATGAACGGAGATTCGGACAAAAACAAGGAGCTGATTGGTCTGTGGAGTGGTGACTAATTATCATTGGCACAGAGTTTATGCCTGACATCAGCAATATGATTGGCTCCCCGGTAGCTGAACAGTTTGTGGGTGTGAATGTTTAGGTCAGAAGCTGTTGGACCTAGGCAGGGGAGGGAGCTGTATTTGCTCAGCAATATAAAACCTGTCCAGCCTGAAGAAAGCCAGCTCATGTCCCCTCAGCTATTTCTGTCGGCTGTGAGTTACTAAGAATACACCAGAGACCTGTTTCAGTGTGAGCCAGTCACCCTGTGCCTGCTGTAAACAAGTGAAATTATCTGGAGAAGGAAGATCGAGACGCAGCTTTCAGATCAGTGGAAGGATCACCTCTGCAAACTCTGTGCACAGGGACCACTGAGCAGTGTGTATGCACATGTGCGTATGTTTGGTAGAGGGAGAGTTTATAAGTAGGTTAGAGTTTTAACTAATCGAGTTATTTGTCAACAGTTCTTAATTATTTACCTGTAGCTAGAGTCCATTTATTTGTAACAAATAGTAATTCCTTCTAAGTGCACTCAGTTCTGATAAAATGCATGTTCCAGCAACGCAAATTGGCTGTAACACAACTGACGAATAGGGGAGCGCCAATTTCTAAAATGTGAACTTGTGTTGGCTATAATGCAATTCCATTGGTGCACAGAGGAGTATGCATCGACATCACATGATCGTTTTGCGGGCTTTGTCCTGAATATGCACAAAACACAACCTCTCTCCTTTAGCCCCTGGTCCAGGGCGCAATAGCATATTTTAAAGCTTATTATTTAAGGCACACATTTAAGAGGCTGATTGCAGCCATTGAGGGGGATAGGACAGTGTTCTTCAATTTTGAGCTTTAACATTAAGAATGCAATTGACATTATCGTGGAGCCCTGGGGTGATGTCAGTAAGGACTGCTCGCATACAGTTTGGCAGAAGATTCTCCCAGATTTTTTTCAAGATTTTAAAGGCTTTGATCTGTCAGAGGAACTCCCAAGAATCAAAGAACATTGTGTTGATCTTGCAAAGCAAGTTGGATTTGAAGAAGTGGCAAGTGAAGATGTTGAAGAGCTGCTTGAATCCCACTGGTGAAGATCTCTCTACAGCAGATATACAACAACTTGTCACTGAGGGGGAAGTGGAAGCTGGAGATAAAGAAGATGAAGTCCAGATGCAGCACCACAAGAGCTTTCCACTTCTGTTTTGTCTCCTGTTCTGAGGGAAATTGAGAAGCAGTTGCAGCTGTTAGAGGACAACGATTACAATGCAGAATGTAGCAGGGTAACAGTTCATGGAATACGTTCTTATTTGGCACCCTATGAACAGTTTCTTCATGAAAAAGGAGAAAGGGCAAAGCAGCAAAAACTGGATGTCTTTTTTAAACCAACCCACAAGAAACAGAAGACAATGAACCACAGTCATCAACTTCTGGATTATTTATCCCCCTAACCCTGCAACCACAACTGCACCTGAAGGTGATGACGATAATGGCCCTGCATTAACAACAGAGCAACATCGAAACCTCCTCTCCCATCAAGTCATCTTGACATTTTTTCAAGGTATGGTGTTAAATTTACTTTTATTTCACTCTCAGATATGAATAAACTGTGCTGTCCTTTGTGATAAGCTTTTGCGTGATTTTTGAGTGATTTTTTTTTGGTGGTCTGTCCCTAACCCTGCTCCGTGGGCTCCATTATTTCTATAGCGTGATTTTCTATAACGCAATGTTGCACATGAACACAACTATCGTGTTATAGCAGAACAGACTGCTGGTCTGTGCTTTCCGTCAGCCTAGATCAGAAAACCAAGGAAATTGGGGACCTTTGGAGCCTTTTTAAAATCATTAACTTCTGGGATAATTCCAGGAATTGGTTTCTGCAATTGAAAACTGGTGACAACGACAACAATCATTTTAATCTTTATTTTTAAAATAACCCCTCTGGTTCACCAGTGTCCTTTTTAGGGAGGGAAATCTGCCACCTTTACCTGATCTGGCCTACACGTGACTCCAGGCCTGCAGCAATGTGGCTGACTCTTAACCTTCCAAAATGGTTCCAGCAAACCACTCAATTCAAGGGACAATTAGAGATGGGCAGTTAATGCTGTTTGTGTCGGAGATAACCAAATCCCATTAAAGAATATGTCGAGCAGAAATAGTTGCGCTGAAAATAGAAGCACATGGGATGAATGGGATGGGGATAGAGTGGAACCCATGGAGCTACAAGAGACAGAAAGTATGGAACCCATACCCCAGCATCACCCCCGGGCCCTGAGGTCAACATTCTCTCACACAGAAAGGAGCTGGGAGTAGGATAATCGGGAACAAAATTCCAAAGTTTGTGCCAAGTCCCAAACCGGACAATGTTGAAAACAGTGAGCAGGACAGCGGCAAACCTCAGGAGGATAGAGGGGAACCTGATCAAAAGGGCAGAACTTATGGAAGGTACAATCGAACACATCAGTGTGAATTAATACGCTTCAGCAGCAATGATGTTGTGTGGAGCGTGAGACCAGAGGGAGTTGGGGTGAGAAGTTACATTGAGCAGGTGATTAAGAAAGTGATACCAGCCCTTGTGAGTAGGAGAACTGAGTACAGAACCAGAGAAAAAGTTACAGCACTGAAAGAGGCACTCAGCCTAAATATTGCACAGTTGAATAAATTATCTGCCCATTCTAATCCTGCTGTCTGAAGCCTTGCAGGTTCCAGAACTTCAGGAGTATCCAGATTCCCATTCAATGAGTCATGGGTCTGTGCCCCCATCCCAAACTTGGCAGTCAATTCCAGACACCCACCCACGCCCTGGGGAAACCGTTTTCCCTCCTGTCCCCTCTCAGCCTTCTGCCAATTGGATTAAATCTGTACTTGCTGCTAATCAACCTCTCTGCTCGGGGGTGGGGAGGAGGCCTCCCTTTCCACTCTCTCCAAATCCCCTCTTCATTTTGTGCATCTCGATTAAGCCGGCCTCCTCTGTTCTCAGCAAAATAACTGCAGCCTCTCGAAACTTTCCACATGAGTGCTATTTCCAAGCCTTGGCAACTTTCTTGTAGATCTCCTCTGTACTCCCTCTAGAACAACTATGTCCTTCCTGGAATGCAGTGACCAGAACTGTACACACGACTCCAGCTGTGGTCCTACCAGGGTCTTGTACAGTTCCAACATCACATCCCCGCTCTTGGATTCTATCCCTTGCTCAGTGAAGGAAAGCATTCCATCTTTATCATGTTATCCATTTGTCCTGTCATCTCGTGTAGACATCCACTCCAAGGTCTCTCACTTCCTCTGCCCTTATCAATAACCCCCTGTTTATTTATTTTGTTAGTTCTCTCCAAAAGCATAATTTCACACTTCTCTAATCTGTCCATTTGTCACTTTTCCACCCACTCAACCCAACCATTAATACCGTCCTGCAGTTCACAGGCTCCCTCTTCCAGCCAATTTTTGTGTCATCTGCAAATTTTCCAAACATGCCTCCCACATTTAAGGGAGACTGGTAGAGGAGAAAATAAACCAATAAAAAATAAAACAAAAGGGTTCTTCTGGTGCAGTGACAGCATGCCTACATGGAAAATATAAAGAGTGACAGAGTAAATAGTAGCTCATTGATTTCCCCTTGTGGGAGAGTCTAGGACCAGAGGGAATAATCTCAGAATAAGGGGTTGCACATTTAAGACAGAAATGAGGAGGAATTTCTTCTCTCAGAGAGGAGTGAATCTGTAGAATTCTTTACCGCAGAGGGCTGTTGAGGCTGGGTCATTCTGTATATTCAAAGCCAAGAGAGACAGATTTTTAATCAGTGAGGGGAATCAAGGGTAATGGGGGAAAAGGCAGGAAAGTGGAGTTGAGGGTTACCAGATTAACCATGATCTCATTGAATGGTGGGGCAGACTCCACGTAGGGGAGGCAGATTTCATGGGAACTTTCAAAAGGTGATTTAACTGAGAATAGAGGATGATCAATTTATAGGGTTATGGGGAGAAATTCACCAAAGGTCCTCAGACAGCACCTTCCAAACCCACGACCACTTCCGTCTAGAAGGACAAGGGCAGCAGATACATGGGAACACCACCCCCTGCAAGTTCCCCTCCAAGCCACTCACCATCCTGACTTGGAAATATATCGCCGTTCCTTCAGTGTCACTGGGTCACAATCCTGGAATTCCCTCCCTAAGGGCATTGTGGGTCAACCTACAGCACATGGACTGCAGTGGTTCAAGAAGGCAGCTCACCCCCACCTTCTCAAGGGCAACTAGGGATGGGCAATAAGTACTGGACCAGCCAGCGATGCCACGAGAGAATGTTTTAAAAATTGCAACATATTGTTTTGTGCTATATCTCTAGATTTTTAGCTAACCGTCTCCTGATTTAGGGTCTGACATGTTAAAGTACCATGACAGACATAAGCAGTCAAGTGAACAGATGTTTATTTCTGACAGGAAAGATGCACGTAGGATCTAAATGGGATAATAGAGCAAGAATTGGCCATTCAGCCCCTCAAGACTGTTCCAACGTTTCATATGATCATGGCCGATCTCACCCTGACATCAACTCCACTTTCCTGTCTGCTCCCACAACCCTTCAGCGAATTAAAAATCTATCTCCTCCTTAAACTTACTCAATGTCCCAGCACCCACCACACTCTGAGGGGAGTGAATTCCACACATTCATGACCCTTTTGAGAGAAGTAATTCCTCCTCCTCTCTGTTCTGCTTAGCCTCAAACTATGACCTCTCATTCTAGTTTGCCCCCTAATGAGGCAACATCCTCTCTACATCTATTTTGCCAACCCCTCTATTTGATGGATTTGGCACAGGCACAATAGGTCAAACAGCCTCCTGTTGCGCTTTCTTTTCACTTTGGCTCGTGAAAGAGGTTCAATGTACCTTTCTCCCTGATTGAAAATTACCAGCTCTATCCCATTCAGCAAACAACTTCAATTATCAGTGTGTCAGTTATCTCATCTGGTCTGCAATCCAGAATGATGGCAACAACATGGGTTCAATTCCCAAGATTAACATGAACAATCCTCCTTCTCAAACTCTTCCCCTCGCCTGAAACGTAGTGACCCTCAGGTTAAACCATCACCAATCATCTCTCCCTGGGACTATGGTAACTTTACCTTTCATCACGCTGATGCATTGTACAACTCAAGGCTGCGTTATCCTGTTTCTCCCAGGCAAAGTTCTGACTAGCTGCTTCAGAATAGTTAGAAATTTATCAAAGACTCACAGTTGGACAATGATTAATGGTGAGTTACTTGGTGTCCTGTTAAATTCTCAGGCAAGACACCTCTCTCAGTGCAGCCAGGATCACAATTTCAACATAGGAAAAAGTCTCTTTTTTTTCAGTAAAAACAGGGTTGGAAAATATATCTTGTAATTTCATTGTTACAACTCACCTGGAATCTCAGAATCAAATTTGAGTATGTGATAATTAAGAACAAAGAACAAAGAAAATTGCAGCACAGGAACAGGCCCTTCGGCCCTCCAAGCCTGCGCTGATCCAGATCCTCTATCTAAACCTGTCACCTACTTTCCAAGGATCTGTATCCCTCTGCTCCCTGCCCATTCATGTATCTGTCTAGATACATCTTAAATGACACTATCGTGCCGGCCTCTACCACCTCCGCTGGCAACGCGTTCCAGGCACCCACTACCCTCTGCGTAAAGAACTTTCCACACATATCTCCCTTAAACTTTTCCCCTCTCACCTTGAAATCGTGACCCCTAGTAATTGAGTCCCCCACTCTGGGAAAAAGCTTGCTATCCACCCTATCTATACCTCTCATGATTTTGTAGACCCCAATCAGGTCCCCCCTCAACCTTCATCTTTCTAATGTAAATAATCCTAATCTACTCAATCTCTCTTCATAGCTAGCGCCCTCCATACCAGGCAACATCCTGGTGAACCTCCTCTGTACCCTCTCCAAAACATCCACATCCTTTTGGTAATGTGGCGACCAGAACTGTACGCAGTATTCCAAATGTGGTCGAACCAAAGTCCTATACAACTGGAACATGACCTGCCAACTCTTGTACTCAATACCCCGTCCGATGAATGAAAGCATGCCGTATGCCTTCTTGACCACTCTATCCACCTGAGTTGCCACCTCCAGGGTACAATGGACCTGAACACCCAGATCTCTCTGTGCATCAATTTTCCCCAGGTCTTTTCCATTTACCGTATAGTTCGTCCTTGAATTGGATCTTCCAAAATGCATCACCTCCCATTTGCCTGGATTGAACTCCATCTGCCATTTCTCCGCCCAATTCTCCAATCTATCTATATTCTGCTGCATTCTCCGACAGTCCCCTTCACTATCTGCTACTCCACCAATCTTAGTGTCATCTGCAAACTTGCTGATCAGACCATCTATACCAATAAAATGCCTTTGCAGATCTGGGTTGGTAAGCATTTTATTCTAAGTCCTTTCTGTTATGGATTTATAACTGTGTTGTGACATCAATAAGAATTTTTGACATATTAGGCTGAATCTTGTGGATTTATTGGGGAGGATTCATGGTGTGATTCTCACTGCAAGGCCAGGGAGAGGTTATCTCACTGAGCTCGAGGTTTATTTTTTATTCATTCATAGGATGAGGATTTCACTGGTTAGGCACACTAAAACACACTTCCACACACGCACGCTGAAACATGCTCCCACACAAGCAACACTGAAACACGTTCCCACGCACGCACACTGAAACACGCTCCCACGCACGCACACAGAAACACGCTCCCACCCACACACACTGAAACACGTTCCCACGCACGCACACACAGAAACACGCTCCCACCCACACACACTGAAACACGCTCCCACCCACGCACACTGAAACACGTTCCCACACACGCACGCAGAAACATGCTCTCCCCCACTCACACTGAAACACGCTCCCACACAGGCACGCAGACTGAAACATGCTCCCACGCACGAACAGTGAAACACGCTCCCACGCATGCAGACTGAAACAGGCTCCCACACACGCAGACTGAAACATGCTCACACGCATGCATGCTGAAACATGCTCCCACGCACGCACACTGAAACACGCTTCCACATACGCAGACATAAACAGGCTCCCACGCACGCACACTGAAACACACTCCCACGCTTGCACACTGAAACACGCTCCCACAAACGCGCACTGAAACATGCTCCCAAACTCGCAGACTGAAACAAGCTCCCACACACCACA
>NC_063335.1:117167320-117173213 GCF_021869965.1 Rhincodon typus
CTGAAACACGCTCCTACGCATGCACACTGAAACATACTCCCATGCACTCACACAGAAACACGCACCCATGCACCCACACCAATACATGCTACTATGCACGCATACTGAAATACACTCCAATAGATGCACACTGAAACATGCTCCCACACACACAGACTGAAATACGCTCCCACACATGCTCACTGAAACGTGCTCCCAAGCACGCACACAGAAACATGTTCTCCCCCACTCACGTTGAAGCACGCTTCCACGCACGCAGACTGAAACATGCTCCCATGCATGCACAGTGAAACACGCGCCCACGCATGCAGACTGAAACACGCTCCCACACACGCACACTGAAACACACTCCTATGCCCGCACACTCCCATGCACACACACCAAAACACGGTCCTACGCATGCAGACTGAAACATGCTCCACTGCACGCACACTGAAACACGCTTCCACTCACACACACTGAAACAGGCTCCCACACACGCAGACTAAAACATGTTCCCACGCACGCACACTGTAACACGCTCCCACCCACGCACTCTGAAACACGGTCCCACGCACGCAAACTGAACACACTCCCATGCACGCACACACACGCACTAAAGTGAACAGCGAAATCTCGCAATGATAGAACAATTGAGCTGTTTTGGAAGCAATGAAGTAATTTAATTTTTATCGACATTTTCATTGTATCTGTTCAAATAACAGAGTGAAGCCCTGCCTCTCCTAGGCTAGGAAGTGTCATTTCTCTGCCTGTTATTTTATCAGCTCTCACATGACGGCTTGCTGGTGAAGATTTGGATGGTTCTGTCAGTGATGAAGGTAGAGACGGGTCAATCATTTCATTAGAGAACGGTGCTGCGTTGGATTTACCTCACTGCTCATTGCTGGAGACGCTGTGCACTAATTCCCACCGTTCATTTCTGCCCATCTCTCATTCCATTGTCTAACGCTCTGATTTCTTTTCTTTGACATCTGAGCCTTCATCTGACACTGTGGCCTCAACGAATCTGAGCAGCATCATACACCAGAGCATCTGAGCAAACCTCATTATACTCCGTGTCAAAATCGATGTCCCGTGTCTGGACAGATAGCTTCACTGATCCAACTAGGGGTCAACCAAAAGCAGGACCCAGAGAATTAATCCTGTAGAAATTGCTGCACTCTCTCATGATTGAACACCAGCCTTGTTGCAACAAATTTTTATTGCTTTTTGCAGTCAGCAACCACTTTACATAGCTTATCATAGCTTTTAATATTTCCCTGAGCCGACAGCAAAAAAGTTTCCATGTGTTTTCTTTTTCTGTTACCTTTCACCCTGGCTGATGGGGAGGAGGGGTCGTCTCAGGCACAAAGACCCTGCTATGTCTCAGGGTCATCAGGAACATGGAAACAAGTAACAAGAGCAGGCCACTCGGCCCCTCTAGTCTGCTCCTCCATTCACTAAGGTCTCATTTTAGCCATCAGCTCTGAGTGGTGGGGTTGGGGGTTATGCAGAGACCTTGTGTGTGTTTAAGGCTGAGATCAATAGATTCGTGATCAGGAGGACAATTGAGGAAAAGGACAGGAATGTGGACAGGACGAATGTCGGATCAGCCATAATCCGATTGAATGGTGGAGCAGGTTCGAGGAGCTGAATGGCCTACTCCCGGTCCTATTACTTATGGTCTTATGGACTCAACTCTACATTCCTGCATAATCCCCTGATAATCTTTCATCCCCTTGGTCATCAAGAATCTGTTTCCCTCTGCCTTACAAATATTGAAAGATTCTGCATCAACTGCCTTTTGAGGAAGGGAGTTCCAAAGACTCTCCGCCCTCAGAGAGAGAGAAAATAAATTTCCTCTTCTTTGTATAAATGGATGCTCCCTCATTTGTAAACTCTGACCTGTAGTTCTAGATTCTCCCACAAGGGGAAACATCCTTTCAACATCCACCTCCCCTCAGGATCTTGTCTTTCAATTAAGTCTCCTCTGAGTCTTTGTGAATAAGAGACAGACAGATTTTTAATCAGTGAGGGGAATCAAGGGTAATGAGGAAAAGGCAGGAAAATGGAGTTGGGGATTATCAGATCAGCCATGATCTCATTGAATGGCAGAGCAGATTCGATGGGCTGAACGGCCTATTTCTGCTCCTATGTAGTCGTGGGGAAGGCAGTAGTATAGCGGTAATGTTACTGGACTGGTAACTCATAAACCACAGGTTAATGTTCTGGGGGCACGTGTTCCAATCCCACCAATGGCAGATGGCGAAGTTTGACTTCAAACCCAAATTGGAATTAAAAAGCTAGACCACATAATCACCCCTGAATGTCAACAAGGTCCATCTGCCTGAATACCACCCTTTCAGGAAGGAAATCAGCTCTACCTACCTGGTCTAGCCTACATGTGACTCCAGGTCCACAAAACACAAGAGTGGGGGGTGTGTGGAATGCACTGCCAGCAGTGGTAATGGAGTCAGATACTTTAGAGACTTTTAAGCAATTCTTGGATAGGCACATGGGGGATAGTAAAATGCAGGGTAGATTGATTTTAGTAGGATAATAGGTCGGCACAACATCGTGGGCCGAAGGGCCTGTAATATGCTGTACTGTTCTATGTTCTATAATGCGGTATTTAGGGATGGGCAATGATTGCTGGCCCAGTGACACACAAATCCCGTGGTAGAGAGGCAAGAGACTACAAGTTGGATGCTTAGGAATGGAAAGAGGCTTCAAGTCGGAGCTGGGCAAGTTCCAATTGGGGCGCGCAGGAAATCACACTAAAACAAACCTTTCGATGCTCATCGTGATTACAGATCCCATTACCGTTCGAACATTAAAGTAAAATGTTTGGGGTTGGTTAGCTCAGTTGGCTGGGCAGCTGGTTTGTGATGCAGAGTGACGCTAACAGTATGGGTTCAATACCCGCAATGACTGAGGTTACCGTGAAAGACTCTCCTTCTCAACCTCTCCCCTCAACTGAGGCACAGTGACCGTCAGGTTAAACCACCACCAGTCAGCTCTGTCTAATGAGAGAGAAGCCCTATCTGGGCAGTACGGTGGCCCAGTGGTTAGCACTGCTGCCTCACAGTGCCAGGGATTCAGGTTCAATTCCACCCTCGGGCGACTGTCTGTGTGGAGTTTGCACATTCTCCCCGTATCTGCGTGGGTTCTCTCCGGGTGCTCCGGTTTCCTCCCACAGTCCAAAGATGTGCAGGTTAGGTGGATCAGGCATGGGAAATACAGGGTTGCAGGATAGGGTGGGGGCATGTGAGTCTGGGTGGAATGAACTTCCGAGGGTCGGTGTGTGGGCTGAATGACCTGCTTCCACACTGTAGGGATTATATGGACTATGCCTTATGTTCTAAACTCCAGAGGGTATATGTCTAACCTTCCCTCACGAGGCACTCTACTCATTCCATATAAGAGTATGAAAAGTGACAGTAATCAAAGAATTTCACAATCCGACATAAGAGGCCATTTTGCCTTCGTTGCCTGAAAGAGATGTCCAGTTGGTTCCACTTTCCTGTTCTTCCCCATCGCCCTGGAAACGTAATAAACCTGGTGAATGAGACATTCTGGTCTGAGTTGTCGGGAATACATCATAATCCAGGTTCAGCGTCATATTCATTTCCAAATATCACAGTGTTTTTCTGACCAGTTTGTCCCTCTGGGTAAGTGCTTATTGTAATCTGCTTTTGCAAGTTCCAATAAGCACCACTGAAAAGGTCAAATTGATTGTCAGCAATATTTTCATATCGCTCAAGTAAAAGCCAACCCTTATTTTTCAAGGACTAAAGCCCCAAGAAATTCAGAACCAAAATATAACCCTGCAGATATTAATAACTTCATTTAATTTCAAGTGATTGTAACGAAGGTTCATGAAATATTAGTTTTATTTGGAAGCTAGGGTTCTAATGTTCACAGAGCTATGTGTATAAGAAATAGGAACAGGAGTGGGCCGTTTGGCCCTTCAAGCCTGTTCTGCCATTCAATAGAATCATGGATGACCCGGCACTCATCATGACTACTTCACTGCCCTTTCCAGTTAGCTCAGTTGCTGGATGGCTGCTTTGCGATACAGAGTGACGCCACCAGTGTGTAGGTTCAATCCCACATTGGCTGAGGCTACCATTGAAGGCCTCTCCTTCTCAATCTCTCCCCTCGCCCGAGGGGAGGTGGGCCTCAGAATAAACCACCACCAGTCGTCTCTCTCTAACGAGAAAACAGCTCTATGGCCTGCTGGGACCCATGGTGACTTCACCTTTTACTGCTTTACCCAAATGTTTAACTCCTCGAAGCTTCTATCAACATGTCAGGAGTATGATGGAATACACTCCACTTCCCTGGATGAATGAGTAGGAACAGAGGACTTCAGAGCAAGACTAGGCAAGAATTGGTCCCTCCAGCCTGCTCCGCCATTTATTTAGATCATGGTTGTTCTGGTTATGGCCTAAATTCCACTTCCCTATCTGCTCCCTAGAACACTTTGATCTCTTGTCAATCAAAGATCTAACTAACTCAGCCTTTTGGGGAAGAGAATTTCACACTCTACTGATCCTCTGAAAGAAAAATCTTGTCTTAGAAGGGAGACCTCTTATTCTTAAACTGCATCTCCTAGTATTAGACACCCCCACAAGAGGAAACATCCACCCCTTCCTGTCACCTCAGCATCTTTCAAGTCCCAATAATCTCTCATTCCTCTAAACTACAATCGTTACTTGTTCAACATTTCTTCAAAAGGTAACCCCTTCATCCCAGGAGTGAGTCATGTGAATCTTCTCTGAGCTGTTTCTGAAGCAATTATGTATTTTGTTTAAACCAGGAGCCAAAACTGTACACAGTATTCCAGATGTGGTTTGGCCAACACATTGTACAGCTACATAAAACATATTCTATTGTTAACAACAGCATTCCATTTCTCTAATCACTTGCTGGACCTGCATACCAATTTTATATAATTCATGTATCAGGAGCCTCAGATCCCTCTCAGGCACTGAGTCCCATAATCTCTCTCTCTCTCTCCATTCAAATCTTTCTGCTCTATACCTCCTGCAAAAGTGCACAAGCTCACATTTACCCATTTTACACCCTGCTGCCAAATTTCTGCTCACACGTGTAACCCCAGTTCTCCTCCTAACTGCTCAAAAACTTCCATTCACTGGGTTCCCCAAGCCAAAATTAATCAATGATTACCCTGAACTAAAAACAAGCCAATGACCCACAATGTTTACACCCCTAATCGTAAACCCAGAAAAGCACAAGCAAGCTTCCATTCACGCTCCAGGGTTACTACTCTCTTGATGACTCACTCCTATTTCGCCAGTCCTTTGATCAGCTGCGCAAATATTGCCTTACGTGGCTTAGAAACAGAAAGTGACTGGTATCATTACCGTCCCTCACCTCAGAATAGTTTGCTACATTACTGTCGGTAGATATTTTCCAGAATTGGTTGGTTGACTAAGCCAGCATTTATTGTCCACTCCTCATTATCCAGGCAGCAGTGAAAATCAACCATAGGAGAGAAAAATACCACAGAAAGTTCTAAAGAAGAGTCTGCTCATGCTCAAAGCATTAACCCTGTTTCTTCTGCCTCCCAGATTGTCAGAGTTTATCAAGTTTTGTAAATAGACAATTACATTGTGGGCTTGGAGTCATGTGTAGGCCGTACTGGGTAAGGATGGCACATTTCCTTCCATGAAGGACATCAGTGATCCAGATAGGCCTTACTGGCAAACTAGACAAGCTCTGCCATAGGGGGATTCTAACCCACATTCCTGGAGAATTAACCGGGACTTTGGGATGACAAGCCTGAGTAATGTTACCATTATACCACCCGTGACAAGCCTGAATAATATTACCATTACACTGCCTGTGACAAACCTGAGTAATGTTACCATTACACCGCCTGTGACAA
>NC_063335.1:117173223-117176285 GCF_021869965.1 Rhincodon typus
GCTGGGGTAATATTACCATTACACTGCCTGTGACAAACCTGAGTAATCTTACCATTACACTGCCTGTGACAGGCAAGGGTAATACTATCATTACACTGCCTGTGACAAGCCGGGGTAATATTACCATTACACTGCTCGTGACAGTCTTGAGTAATGTTACCATTACACTGCCCGTGGCAAGCTTGAGTAGTATTACCATTACACCGCCTGTGACAAGCCTGAGTAATGTTACCATTACACCGGCCGTGACAAGCCTGAGTAATATTACCATTACACTGCCTATTACAAGCCAGGGTACTATTACCATTACACCGCCTATTACAAGCCAGGGTACTGTTACCATTACACTACCTATTACAAGCCAGGGTACTATTACCATTACACTACCTATTACAAGCCAGGGTACTATTACCATTACACCGCCTATTACAAGCCAGGGTACTATTACCATTACACCGCCTATGAGTGCAAGTTGCTGTCGTCTGACTCCAGTATCACACAATCTGGTTGATTCTAATAACTTCAGGGAAACCAAGAGTGAGCTCCAAAAAACAATCCAAGGCCGTTTTTCACTTTTTATGATTTTGACGAACTATGCAGCAGTTGCTGAGTTTAAACTCCTGCTCAAAACACCGGGGGATAAAATCTAAAATGTAGAGCCTTCTTGATAATAGAATTGAATAAGGAAACTACTGCGAGGACAAACGGCAGGTCGGAAGATTGACTGATTCATCCCTTACTTAATAACTGTCTGCAGTTGTTTTTGCTTTCTTAAGCAGCTCAGAGAGAGTAAAGGTGCCCACTCAGTCCCTTCGAGCAATCATTTCTCATTTCCTTTGTTCACTTGCAAGATATTGGTCTACCTCAGCTTTAGGTGATCATTTTAATTTGCTCTGTTTTTTTTCCTAGCTCTTTGCAATAACAATTCATGAATCAAACACTGAAATAACTCATTATTACATTAATGCTTTAATGCTCAAGTGTATTGGCCATAAACATCCCTGTCCTGTGGGACTAGTCACTTTAGATAATCTGTTGCAGTTTAATCAGCGATGCACACACAAACACTTATTAACAGCAAGACTACTCCGTTATAGATGCAAGTAAACCTTGGGACATTACATCTTAATTTTAGATTTTGTTACTCAATTAATACAAAAAAAACAAGAATGAGAAGCTGGGTTAAAATGTTCGAGGCCTTGTGACAGCTCGAGCAGTCATTAAGATCATGTCTGATCTGATTATGGTCTTCATTCCACCTTCCTGCCTTCTCCCAATAAATCCCTTGTGGATCAGAAATCTGTCTCACTCAACCTTGAGTGCATTCAATGCCCCAGCTCCCACTTCTCACTTCATGAACTCACAACCCACTGAGAGAGAAATTCCTCTCCTTATGTATCTCCTTTGGGAGACTTCCCCCCCACCCCTTGACTTTAAGATTGTTTTCCCTAGTTCCTGCTCCCCCCCATGAGGGGAGACATAACCTAGTGTATTTTCTTTCATTTACTCACAGGATGTGGGCATCACAGGCTGGGCCCAGCATTTATTGTTCATCCCCAGCTACCCTTGAGAAGGTGGGGGTGAGCTGCCTTCTTGAACCGCTGCAGTCCAGGTGCTGTAGGGGACCCACAATTTCCTTAGGGAGGGAATTCCAGGATTTTGACCCAGTGACACTGAAGGAACGGTGATATATTTCCAAGTCAGGATGGTGAGTGGCTTGGAGAGGAACTTGCAGGGAGTGGTGTTCCCATGTACCTGCTGCCTGTGTCCTTCTAGATGGAAGTGGTCGTGGGTTTGGAAGGTGCAGTCTGAGGATCTATGGTGAATTTCTGCAGTGCATCTTGTAGATGGTACACACTGCTGTTATTGAGGGTTGGTGGTGGACGGAATGGATGTTTGTGGATGTGGTACCAATCAAGTGGCTGCTTTATCTAGCCTGTCATCCACTTGGGTCACTTTTCATTGTTCTCCACTTCAATGAGTATAGACCCAACCCGCTCAAACATTTCCTTATCAACAAATCATTATAGCTCATGTTTAGATGTTGGCTGTTGGCTTGTAGCTTCGAGCTTTTTGTGTTAATGGTCTTTATTCATTCATGGGATGAGAGCGTCGCTGGCCAGGCAACATTTATTGCCCATCCCTAATTGCCCAGAGGGCAGTGAAGAGTCAACCACATTGCTGTGGGTCTGGAGTCACGTGTAGGCCAAACCAGGTAAGGATGGCAGTTTCCTTCCCTGGAGGACATTAGTGAAACAAATGGGTTTTTCCTGTCCCTCCTGTTACAAACATGCCTTTAAGAAGGATTTGTTCTGTCATGTTTCCTTTGAAAACTAGTGTTGTAAATGCTCTGACCCCAGCTAGCTTTCATTTTATTTAAAGTTGGAAGAATAGAAGCAGCATGAAGGAATGGGGTCAAGTTCCCACAGAACCAGGGTTTTAGTTTAACATGTGATAACTGTAGGGGTTTGGAAGCTGCTATATGTCTCTCCCTGTTACAGTGAAACACCAGAGTTCTCCCTCTCTCTCAGAGTTTTCTCTTCATGTTCTTTCCTCCTGGACTGGAAAACTGCATTAAGACAATCTATTTTACTCAATTTCCCTTTGCCAAGGGTGTGTTTATGGGATGTTACTATACTACAACAGTTGCTGTTTAGTAGTTAAATAATCAATTATTCTGTTAGGTTTTCCAACAGAGTTAAGTTACTCCAGTTTCTTCTTTCTTTTGTTTATATTTTAACCGATAGTGTCTGCTTTGCTTCAAGCCTGGTAATTTGACCAACCAAATTGCATCCAGAACACAACGCCTTACACTTGCCTTTAAAATAAGGGAAAGTTGGGATTTAGTCTGATCCATAACACTCCTTAATTTACTCTGGAACCTGTCCAGGGAGCTGACATAGATAATGCTTCCTCTACTCAGAGATAGTAAGAACTGCCGATGCTGGAGTCAGAGATAACACAGTGTAGAGCTGGATGAACACAGCAGGCCATGCAGCATCAGAGGAGTAGGAAAGTTGACGTTTGGGTTTGGGACCTTTCTTCCCAAAACGTCAGCTTTC
>NC_063335.1:117181285-117181856 GCF_021869965.1 Rhincodon typus
GTGTGTGTGTGTGGGGGGTGGTGGGTGTGTAAGTGTGTGAATGTGTGTGAGTGAGTGTGAGTGAGTGTGTGTGAATGTGCGTAAGAGTGCAAGTGTGTGTGTGAGTGTGTATGTGTGTGAGTGAGTGTGAGTGAGTGTGTGGGAGTGCATGTGTTTGTGTGAATGTGCAAGTGTGTGAGTGTATGTGTGTGTGAGTGAGTGTGTGAGTGTGTGTGTGAGTGAGTGTGTGTGTGAGTATGTGTGTGTGTGTGAGTGAGTGTGTGTGTGAGTATGTGTGTGTGTGTGTGAGTATGTGTGTGTGTGAGTGAGAGTGTGTGTGTGTGTGAGTGAGAGTGTGTGTGTGTGTGTGTCTGTGTGAGTGAGTGAGTGTGTGTGTGTCTGGGTGAGTGTGTGAGTGTGTGTTTGTGAATGAGTGATTGAGTGTGTGTAAGTGAGTGTGTGTGAGTGTGTGTGTGAGAGAGTTTGTGAGTGTGTGTGTGTGTGTGCGTGAGAGAGTGTGTATGTGTATGAGTGAGCGTGTGGGAGTGCATGTGTTTGGGTGAATGTGCAAGTGTGTGAGTGTGTGTGTGTG
>NC_063335.1:117182591-117184303 GCF_021869965.1 Rhincodon typus
TAGTGTCTGTGTGTGTGGGGTAGTGTCTATGTGTGTGTTAGTGTCTGTGTGTGTGGGGTAGTGTCTGTGTGTGTGTTAGTGTCTGTGTGTGTGGGGTAGTGTCTATGTGTGTGTTAGTGTCTGTGTGTGTGGGATAGTGTCAATGTGTGAGTTAGTGTCTACGTGTGTGGGATGGTGTCTACGTATGTGGGGTAATGTCTATGTGTGTGTGCGATAATGTCTGTGTGTGTGTGTGAAACTGAGTGTGTGTGCACGAGTGTGTGTGTGTACGCGACTGTGCGTGTTTGATAGAGTGTATGTGCACCTGTGTGTGTTTTTGTCTATGTGTGTGAGACTGAGCTGGTTTGCACCTGTGTGTGTGTGTGTCTGTGTGTGTGTGTGTCTGTGTGTGTGTGTTTGTGCATTTGTGCGAATGTGTGCTTAAGTGTGAGTGTGTGTGCACCCATGTGTGTGTTTCTGTGTGTGAGTGTGGATTAGTGTCTATATCTGTGTGTTACTGTCTACGTGTGTGTTAGTGTCTACCTGTGTGGGGTGGTGCCTGTGTGAGTGTGAGGAAGTGTAAGTGTGTAATTGGGTGTTTCCATATCTGCGTGGGTGTAGAGATACAGTGAGAGAAAAGGTAATAATCTGGAAAATGAGTGTCAGAGAATAACAGAAAAGGACAGAGAGAAAATGCAGCAAGAATCAAGACTAGATGTTTAAAAAAAAACAAATAACAAGAATAAAGGCCGAGTATCTAAATGTAAGTAACATTCGTAAACAGGCAAGCAAATTGATAGAGCCCACTGAGATGAATTGAAACAAGTTGAGAGCACTAACTGATACAAGGTGGCAGGGTGAGAGCATTGGGTTTTAATTCTGGTATCAATCACATTCAGGAGGAGTAGGAAACTAGCACGGGGGAGGATTTCACGACGGGCCAAATGGTCTACTTCAGCTTCTGCTTTGTATGTTTGTGTGTGTATGTATAACTGCCTGTGTGCATGAACGAGTGTGTGTGTGAGTGAATCTTTGTGCAAGTGAGTGTGCGAGAATGAGTGTGTGACTGTGTGTGAGTGAATGTATAAGTAAATGTATGTCTGTGTGTGAGTGAGTGTGTGTGAGTGAGAGTGTTTGAGTATGTGTTAGTGACTGTGGGTGTGAGTGAGTGTGTGATTGTGTGCATGTGTGAGTGTGTGAGACTGTGTGTATGCGAGGGTGAGTGCGTGCGTGTATGTGTGAGTGTGCATGTGAGAGTGGGCTAGTGTCTGAGTGTGTGTGTGTCTGTGTGTGAATCAGTGAGTGTGTGTGTGTGTCTGTGTGTGAGTGAGTGTGTGTGTGTCTGTGTGTGAGTGTGTGAGTGTGTGTGTCTGTGTCTCTGTCTGTGTGTGAGTGAGTGAGTGTGTGTGAGTGAGTGAGTGAGTGTGTGTGTGAGTGAGCGTGTGTGAGCATGTGAGTGTGAGTGTGTGTCTGTGTCTCTGTCTGTGTGTGTGTCTGTGTGTGAGTGAGTGAGTGTGTGTGTGTCTGTGTGTGAGTGTGTGTGTGTGTGAGTGAGCGATTGAGTGTGTATGAGAGTGTGTGTGTTGTGTGAGTGAGTGTGTGAGTCAGTGTGACTGACTGTGTGAGTGTGTGTGTGAGTGTGTGTGTGCGTGACTGAGTGTGTGTGTGCGAGAGAGTGTGTGAGTTTGTGTGAGTTTGTGAGTGAGTGTGTGTGAGAGTGTGTGTGAGAGAGT
>NC_063335.1:117184403-117184726 GCF_021869965.1 Rhincodon typus
GTGTGTGAGTGTATGTGTGAGAGAGTTTGTGAGTGTGTGTGTGTGTGCGTGAGAGAGTGTGTATGTGTATGAGTGAGCGTGTGGGAGTGCATGTGTTTGGGTGAATGTGCAAGTGTGTGAGTGTGTGTGTGTGAATGTGCGTGAGTGTGCGTGAATGAGAGAGAGTGTGTGTGTGAGTGAGTGTGAGTGTGAGTGTGTGAGTGTGTATGTGTGTGTGTGAGTGAGTGTGTGTGTGAATATGTGTGTGTGAGTGTGTGTGTCAGTGTGTGTGTGTCAGTGTGTGTGTGTCAGTGTGTGTGTGTCTGGGTGAGTGTGTGAGTGTG
>NC_063335.1:117184826-117197863 GCF_021869965.1 Rhincodon typus
TATGTGTGTGTGAGTGTGTGTGTCAGTGTGTGTGTGTCAGTGTGTGTGTGTCTGGGTGAGTGTGTGAGTGTGTGTTTGTGAATGAGTGATTGAGTGTGTGTAAGTGAGTGTGTGTGTTTGTGAATGAGTGATTGAGTGTGTGTAAGTGAGTGTGCGTGTGTGTGTGTGAGTGTGTGTGTGTGAGAGAGAGTTTGTGAGTGTGTGTGTGTGTGTGAGAGTGTGTGTATGTGTATGAGTGAGCATGTGTGAGTGCGTGTGTGAGTGCGTGTGTTTGTGTGAATGTGTGAGTGTGAGAGAGTATGTGTGAGTGTGTGTGAGTGTGTGTGTGTGTGGGAGAGTGTGTGTGTTTGTGTGAATGTGTGAGTGTGAGTGAGTGTGTGTGAGTGAGTGTGTGTGAGTGAGTGTGAGAGAGAGAGAGATTTAAGTCTGAATTGCACCCAGATGGCCATTTGCCGTTTTTGCCTGTAGGTGGGTGTGATTGGTGAGAGCTGGGTTGCTGGAGTGGGAAGAGGATCAAACTGAACTGATGGGCTGACTGTTCCTGTTGGGAGTGAGATGTGGAAGGACTGCAGGGGAACAGGGCTCGACCTCAGCCGCAAAGGAGCTGCCTACCCCAGGGTTTTGTAATTTCTCTCTCAGGAAATGGAATGCATTCTCCTCAAACTGCCGGGACTTGATTTCTGCTGCTTTAAAACCTGACAAAATAAAACACGTGAGTTAATAAAGTGGGAACATCTGCTAACCCCTGTATAGATGTTGAAAAAAACATCACTTAAAATGTTGGTTTCATATCAGAGGGACATCTTTGGAATATAATATAGACTTTAAAAAAGAAGACTAGTGTCATGTTGGCTGAGCAGAAATTCACTTATTGAACAACAAACAGGGTAAGATTGTTCCATAGGAACAGGAGTAGGCCATTCAGCCCCTTGAGCCTGTTCCATTATTCAATGAGGCCATGGTTGATCTTTGGCCTAACTCCATATTCCTGCCTTGGGCCCATATCCCTTAATACACTTGCTTAACAAAAGAAATCTATCTTCAGATTTAAAATGAACAACCAATTTGGCATCCACTGCCATTTGTGGAAGAGAGTTCCAAGCCTTTACCACCTTTTGTGTGCGGAAGTGTTCCCTAACATCTCTCCTGAGTGGTCTGACGCTAATTCCCAGACTATTCCCCTGGTTGTAGAATCCCCAAACAGTGGAAATAGTTTAAACGTCAGCCTTCCTGCTCCTCTGATGCTGCTTGGCCTGCTGTGTTCATCCAGCTCCACACCTTGTTATCTTTAACTACCCTGTCTTTTCCCATTAATATCTGAAGACTTCAATCAGACCAACCCCTTAGTCGTTTAAATTCTAGAAGGGACTGAAGCAATTCTAACCTTTTTCTTACCTTCTTATCCCAAAAATCTATATCCAAAATGTAATCTAATCATAGTCTTTGAAAACACGTGTCATGTTAAAAGGCTTTTCATCTCTGGCTTCCACACTTCAGTCTGTTTAACAAAAACAGAAAAATTATTCTCAAAAGTTCAGCAACAGAACTATGCTGGCAATTAGAACTGCTTTGCTTGGTTATAGTGGTTCACTGGTTGTGCACTGCGGGTGTTAAATGCTGCCTCTGACTCAGTGATGTTATAACAAGCATTTAATGGTGCAGGTAAGTGTGTACACCTGGAAATGCAATGCTAATCACTCAATAATGATCCCAGCTCTCAATGCACACTCAGTCTCAGCACGAAGAGAAAGCTCTTTAAAAGGGTGTGCCCTTTGCAAATCTTGCTGGAGAAGATTTACAGCCACACCACTAGTTTTCCCTGTCCACAAGGCTCAAACACCAGCAACGACAAGGTGCATTTACGTAGCTTCCTCAATGCAATAAAACATTTCCAAAGTGCTTCTCAAAAACAAATTTACTACTGAGCCACGTAAGGGGGCACGATGGCCTGTTGATTGATTGATGGATTTGATTTATTGTCACATGTACCTAAGTACAGTGAAAAGCTTTGTTTATGAGCAGCACAGGCAGATCATAGTAAGCAAGGATGTACACATCAGAAGGTGAAAAAAAAACTAGACAGAGCCATACACGTTACATCACACAGGGCAAGTGTGAGGCAATATCAACGTTAGCAATATCAGCGTTATTTGAAGTTAGAGAGTCCATTCATCAGTCTAATAACGGCCGTGAAGAAGCTGTTCCTGAACCTGCTGGTGCGTGTGTTCAGGCTTCTGTATCTTCTGCCTGATGGAAGAGGGCGTAGGAGATCATTACTGGGGTGTGATGGATCTTCGATGATGTTGGCCGCCTTTCCGCGGCAGCAAGCCGTGTAAATAGAGCCCATGGATGGAAGGTTGGCTTCCGTGATGGTCTGGGCTGTGTACACCACCTTTTGTAGTTTCTTACAGTCCTGGGCAGAGCAGTTGCCGTACCAGGCTGTTATACATTCAGACAGAATGCTTTCTATGGTGCATCTGTAGAAGTTGGTGAGGGACCTTATATGCTCTGTTGATGTAGATGGGGGCATGTTCTCCTTTTTTCCTTCTGAAGTTGATTATCGGTTCTTTAGTTTTGCTGACGTTGAGAGACAGATTGTTTTCATTGCACAATGTCACCAAGCACTCTATCTCCCTTGTATTTTGACTCTTCATTGTTCGATATCTGTCCCACTACAGTGGTGTAGTCACCAAACATGTAGATGGCGATCGTTCAGAATTTGGCAACACAGTGACAGGTGTACAAGGAGTACAGTAGGCGGCTGAGGACACATCCTGGGGTGGGGGTGGCAGCTCCAGTGTTGAGTGTTATTGTGGAGGAGGTACAGTTACCTATCCTCACTGATTGCAGCCTATGGGTCAGAAAGCTGAGGATCCAGTTGCAGGGGGCGAAGCCAAGACATATGTCTCAGAGTTTTGAGTGGCCTAGTGGTGGTATCATTGCTAGATTATTAATCCAGAGACCCTGGCATTGTTCTGGGGAGCCCAGGTTCAAAAATTGGAATTTGAATCCAAAAAAAGTCTGGAATTAAGAGTCTATTGATGGCCATAAAATTGTTGAAAAAACCTATCCATTAATATCCTTTAGAGAAGGGAATCTTACCTGCTCTGGCCTACATGTAACTCCAGACTAAAACCAGGTTGAAACGGCCTAGCAATGTGATTGACTCTTAACTGTTCTCGGGGCAATTCAGGATGGGCAATGAACACTGGCCTGGCCAATGACAAGCACATCCTGTAAATGAACAAAAGGAGCTACGTGGACAGGTGATGGGAAGAGGTCTTGGGAGGACAAAAGTGAGGCAGGGAGCGATGACCAAGTTTGGGGATCTGGCAGTCTAAGGAGCAGGTGTCAGTGTTGGAAGTCAGGAATGTTCAGGAGGACATTCGGAGAGATGTGGAGGAGGTTACAATAGGGAGGGGCGGTCACAAAAGGACGTGAAAACACAGACCAGAATTTTAAAAAGGACCCAGAGTTGATATAAAGTGGTGGATTGAATTTAATTATGATCCAGGTGAAGCAGCTCACACACACTTTAAAGGAATGAGCAGTAGCCTTTTGGCTGAGCTTGATTTTACAGAGGATGCAGGTTTCCATAAGCTCCACAATGCTAAACTTCCAGCAGTTGAGTGTAAGAACTAAGCAAAAAAGAAACGAAAGAACTGCAAATGCTGGAAATCAGAAAGAACAGAAATTACTGGAAACACTCAGCAGGTCTGGCAGCTGTGGAGAGAGAAGCAGAGTAAAACATTCTGCAGAAGGGTCACTGAACCCAAATTGCTAACTCTGCTTTCTCTTCACGGATGCTGCCAAACTTATTGAGCTTTTCCAGCAGTTTCTGGGTTTGTTTGTGAGTGAAAGGCCTGTCTATTTATGCTAGAAATCTCCCTTCCCCCTTTCAGAGAGACTGGAGAATCTGGCACTGTTCTCCCAGCAGCAGTGCTAGTTAAGGAATGACTCATAGATTCTTCAGAGATGATACGACACACCTTTGGAATAGATGGAATTTGAACGCAGGCCTCCCAGCTTAGAGATAGGGACACTACCACTTTTCCACAAACACCCTCGACATGGCATGATTTAATACAGTAAATCAAAATAAAGAGGAGAGATGATTGGGTAACTGAAGAGAATGTGTTTCAGTGATTGGAGGGTCAGGGACCAGAGCAACACAGATTGAAGACAGTGAGCAAATCAGCCAGAGGGATGTCTAGTACTTTGTGCTAACACCTAGAGTGAGTAGATTGCCTTATGTGGAAAAGCTAGACAGGCTGGGCCTGGATCTTCTGGAGTTTAGAAGAGTCAGAGGTAACTTAATTGAAACACATAAGATTGGGGCGGAATGGAGACTCAGTGGTTAGCACTGCTGCCTCACAGCACCAGAGACCCGGGTTCGATTCCACCCTCGGGTGACTGTCTGCGTGGAGTTTGCACATTCTCCCCGTGTCTGCGTGGATTTCCTCCCACAGTCCAAAGATATGCAGTTTAGGTGGATTGGCATGTTAAACTTCTTTATTCATTCACAGGATGAGGACGTTGCTGGCCAGGCCAGCATTTATTGTCCATCCATCACTAATTGCCCAGAGGGCAGTTCAGAGTCAACCATGTTGCTGTTGGTCTGGAGTCACATGTAGGCCAGACCAGCTGAGGATGGCAGTTTCCTTCCCTAAAGGACATTAGTGAACGAGATGGGTTTTTCCGACAATTGACAATGGATTCATGGTCATCATTAGATTCTTAATTCCAGATTTTTATTGAATTCTAATTCCACCATCTGCCGTGGTGGGATTCAAACCCAGGTCCTCAGAACATTCCCTGGGTCTCTGGATTAACAGTTTAGTGATAATACCGCTACCACAGTGCACCTTGTAGATGGTACACACTGCTGCTACTGAGCATGGAGGGAGTGGATGTTTGTGGATGTGGTACCAATCAAGCGGCTGCTTTGTCCTGGATGGTGTCAAACTTCTTGAGTGTTGTTGGGGCTGCACCCATCCAGGGCAAGTGGGCAGTATTCCATCACACTCCTGACTTGTTCAAAGATAGTTAGAACTGCGGATGCTGGAGTCAGAGATAACACAGCGTGGAGCTGGAGGAACACAGCAGAAGAGCAGGAAAGCTGACATTTCGGGAAGAAGGGTCCCAACCCAAAACGTCAGCTTTCCTGCTCCTCTGATGCTGCCTGGCCTGCTGTGTTCATCCAGCTCTACACCTTGTTATCTCACACTCCTGACTTGTGCCTTATAGATGGTGGATAGGCTTTGAGGAGTCAGGAGGTAAGTTACTCGCCACATAGTTCTAGCCTCTGACCTGCTGTTGTAGCAACTGCATTTGTATGGCTAGTCCAGTTGAGTTTCTGCTCAATGTTAACCCCCAAGGGTGTTGCTAGTGGGGGATTCATTGATGGTAACACCATTGAATGTTAAGAGGTGAATTTCCTTTTGAAAGTTGCTATTGTACATACTGAAGTAAAAGCAAATGAAGCAAGAGTGAATTGAGAAAAAAAATGTTTTTACCCAACGAGTAGTTAGGGTCTGGAATGTACTGCTTGAAAATGTGATGGGGGCAGGTTCCAATAAGGCATTCATGAGGGACATTGGATGGTTATTTCGATAGAAATTGTGTGCAGGGATATGGAAAAGGCAGGAGATTGTACTAGGGAATGATGCTTGTTTAATGAGCCAGTGCAAGCACATTAGGCCGAATGGCCTCCGTCTGCACGCTAACACACCTGTGATTCTGGGATTTGATAACCCTGTAGGGAAGGATGGCCACTTGATGACATCAAAATCTTCCTTGTTGGCAAGAAGACATGATCAAAGGTACATGATAGTCACTTGTGAGACATTAAGCACTACATAAGAGTTGGTCCACATCACAGCGTCTGACACACCCTGTCACAGCGCACTGTTGTACAGAACTCTTCAAACTTGGGTTAATGCCTCCTTTGATGGGTAAGCCTCTCCCATGATGTTCATTAACCCTTGCAGGTACTAATTGACTGAGCCAGTAGGGAACAGACTGGGCCTCCTTTTTATAGCCAGGAGGCTATAGGGGACATTTTTTATACAGGAGGCGATAGCCTAGTAGTATTATCGCTGGACTATTGATCCAGATAATTTTCTGGGGACCCAGGTTCAAATCCCACCACAGCAGATGGTGGAATTTGAACTCAATAAAAAAATATGGAATTAAGAATCTAATTTTGACAATTGTCGATTGTCAGAAAAACCCATCTGGTTCACTAATGTCCTTTAGGGAGGAAAGCTGCCATCCTTACCTAGTCTGGCCTACATGTGACTCCAGCCCCACAGCAATGTGGTTGACTCTGAACTGTTCTCTGGGCAATTAGGGATGGGCAATAAATGCTGCCTAGCCAGCGACGCCCTCATCCTGTGAATGAATAGAGAAAAAAGGAGGAGATGGAGATGACTTGAGAGAAGTTTTCAAGATTACGAAAGCCTTCGATTGGCTTGATGCACAGAAGAATGTTCCACTTGTGAGAGAAGCTTGAAACAGAGGAGCATAAATATTCAAATAACGTCTAATAAATCCAACAGGGATTTCAGGAGAAGTGACTTTACCCAGAGCAACATTAGAATGTGAAACTCACTGCTACATGCAGTGATGGAGACAATTAGCATCAGGAATTTGGAAGAAAACCAATTAAAAACATCTCCAAGATAGAACCAGGAGGATGTGCTGGTGGGATGTGATGAATTGGCTTTGGCAATGGGCTCATTCCTCCTCTGCAAATTCTATGATTGAAACCTATTCGCACATCTTATACGCAACAACGCACATCTATGCAGCACCTTTGCTGTAACAAAATGTCTCAGGATTATTTCACAGGAGCAATTTTCAAACAAATTCTTACACTGAGGGATATTGGAAAGGGTGAAAAACATTAAAATTCTCTCCAAAGTACATTGTTGCTTCTTAACAAAAGCAGGTAATCTTTTAATAACCTCTTTAAGCAGTCAATCAAATTGCAAACATTCACCTTCTAACCGCAGTGATGATATGTTTTGGAAAGCAGCCAAGCATTCATAATGATAACATCTGATGAAACGGAGCAGAGACTTCCGGATCTGAGTCCCACCCAATAATTTGGAAGGCCCCCAAATTCTCTATGGCTCAGTGAAAATCCAAAAACTTGAAAGAAAGAATGTCCATTTCAATAGCACCTTTCTCAACTTAGGGCTTCTCAAAGAACTTCAATGGTGTAAGGTCTTGCACTTTTGTAGGACAAATCAGGTCAGGACTTATACACTAAATGGTGGGGCCCTGGGGTGTGTTGCTGAACAAAGAGACCTTGGAGTTCAGAGTTTTTTGAAAGTGGAGTCATGGGTAGACAGGGCAGTGAAGAAGACATTTGGTATGCTTGCCTTTTTTGGTCAGTGCATTGATTATAGGAGTTAAGAATGATGCAGCTGCACAGGACATTGGTTAGGCCCACTTTTGGAATACCGCATTTATTTCTGGCCTCCGTGCTATGGGGAAGATGTTGTGAAACTTGAAAGCATTCAGAAAAGATTTACAAAGACGTTGCCAGGGTTGGAGGGCTTGAGCTATAGGGAGAGGCTAAATAGGCTGGGTGACACGGTGGCTCAGTGGTTAACACTGCTGCCTCACAGTGCCAGGAACCCAGGTTTGATTCCACCCTTGGGTGACTGTCTGCGTGGAGTTTGCACATTCTCCCCATGTCTGCATGAGTCCAAAGATGTGCAGGTTAGGTGGATTGGCCATACTAAATTGCCCGTAGTGTAGAGGGATGTGTAGATTGGGTGAGTTATAGAGGGATGGGTCTGGGTGGGATGCTGTGAGAGTTGGTGAGAACTTGTTGGGCAGAAGGGCCTGCTTCCACATTCTATGAGGCTGGGGCTATTTTCCCTGGAGTGTTGGATGCTGAGAGGTGATCTTATAGAGGTTTATAAAATCATGAGGGGCATGGATAGGGTAAATAGCCAAAGTCTTTTCCCAGTGTGGGGGAGTCCAAAACTAGAGGGCACAGGTTTAAGGTGAGAGGGGAAAGACTTAAAAGGGACCTAAGGGGCATCTTTTTCATGCAGAGGGTGTGGAGGCTGGTACACTTACACCATTTAAAAGGTATCTGGATGGGTATATGAGTAGGACGTGTTTAGAGGGATATGGGCCAAATGCTGGCAAATAGGACTGATTAATTTAGTATAACTGGTCACCATAGACAAGTTGGACTGAAGTGCCCGTTTCTGTACTGTACATTTCCATGACTCTATGATCATGATGTGTAGTCACATTGGACTGTGCAAGGTATGACAGTTAATTTTTACCTGCAAAATCCCACAAAGAGCAATAACCAAATAATCTGTGGCTGAGATGCTGCTTGAGGGATGAAAGTTAGTCAAGGCACCAGGAGAACTCACCCTCCCTTCTCTAAAAGAGGACCGTGGGAATTGTTGTGTCTGCCTGAGATGTCCCTGAGAACCTCAATATAACGTCTCAACTATAACATGGTATCTCTAACAGTACAGGCTTCTTTCATACTCCAACATCCAATTATCCCACTGAGCTGCTATTTCCCCAGAAACCAGCAATTACAGACCAGCCTGTGTAACTTTGGTGGGGAAACTTCGAGAAACAATTATTTGTGATGGAATTAAAACCCACATGAAACAGAATGGATTCATTTGAAAGCATCAGCATGGATTTGTTAAGGGAAAATTGCACCTGACTAATTCACTGGAACTTTTGAAGAGGTAGCAGGGAGGCTCAATGAGGGTAATGCTGTTGATGTGGTATTCATGGATTTCCAGAAGGTAACAAAAACAAAAATTCCTGGAAAACTTCCACAGGTCTGGCAGCATCGGTGGAGAGCAATTACAGTAAAGGTTTCAGATCGAGTGACCCTTCCTCAGACCTTCAGAAGGTGTTTGATGCAGTGTCACACAACAGCCTTGTGAGGAAGAGCTATACATCATGGTATAAAAAGGAATATAGCAATGTGAATAAAACATTGGCTGAGTGATAGGAAGCAGAGAGTAATGGTCAATGGATATTTTTGGAGTTGAGGAAGTTTTGTAGTGGCGTTCCTTGGGGTCAAGGTTAGAATACTTGCTTTTCCCAAATTTTTTCAGATGTTAAGGGCAATTTCAAACTTTGCAGACACCTCAAAACTTGAGGAATTGTAAACTATGAGGAAGACTCTCGACCTTTAACAGGATATGGACAAGTTGGTAGAGTGGACGGATAGATGACAGATGAGATTCAATGCAGAGAAGTATAGGGTGATAGACTTTGGTACAAAGAACATGGATAGACAGTATAATTCTTTTTTATTTATTAATTTGTGTGGGATTTGGGCATCGCTTTCTGAGCTAGCATGTATTGCCCATCCCAAGTTGCCCTTGAGAAGGTGATGATGAGCTACCTCCTTGAAATGATGCAGTCCATGTGCTGTGGGTTGATCCACAATGCCCTTAGGGATAGAATTCCAGGATTTGGACAAAGCAGCAGTGAAGGAATGGTGATATCTTTCCAAGTCAGGATGGTGAGTGGCTTGGAGGTGAACTTGATGGTGATGTTGTTCCCATATATCTGCTGCCCTGTTCCTTCTGGATGGAAGTGATCATGGGTTTGGAAGGTGCTGTCTGAGGATCTTTGGTGAATTTCTGCAGTGCATCTTGTAGATAGTACACACTGCTGCTACTGAGCGTCGGTGGTGGAGGGAGTGAATGTTTGTGGATGTGGGGCCTTTGTCCTGGATGGTGTCAAACTTCTTGAGTGTTGTTGGAGCTGCCCCCATCCAGGCAAGTGGGGAGTATTCCATCACACTCCTGACTTGTGCCTTGTAGATGGTGGACAGGCTTTTGGGAGTCAGGAGGTGAGTTACTCACTGCAGGATTCCTAGTTTCTGACCTGCTCTTGTTTATGTGGTGAGTCCAGTTGAGTTTCTGATCAATGATAACTACCAGGATGTTGATAGTGGGGGATTTCAATGATGGTAACACCATTGAAATAAAGGATATAATGATAAAGGTATACAGAAGCAGAGAGACCTGGGTGTATGTGTGCATAATACGTCATTAAAGTGTCAGGCCAGGTAGAGAGACTTGTTCATAAATCATTTGGTGTTCTAGGCTTCATTAATAGGGGCAATGGTTACAAGAGACGGGAGGTTATGATGAACTTATATAAGGTACTTGCTAGACCTGAGCTGGAGTATCAGAGGTTTACAGCACAGAAAAGGCCCTTTGGCCCGTGTATTTTTTTTTTCCCCTTTATTCATTCACAGGATGAGGGCATCGCTGGCTAGGCAGCATTTATTGCCCAGAGGGCAGTTAAGAGTCAACCACATTGCTGTGGGTCTGGAGTCACATGTCGGCCAGACCAGGTAAGGATGGCAGTTTCCTTCCCTAAAGGACATTAGTGAACCAGATGGATTTATTCTGACAATCAATTCATGCTCATCATTAGATTGTTAATTCCAGATATTTATTGAATTCAAATTCCACCATCTGCCATGGCAGGATTCGAACCCAGGCCTGAGAGCATTATCTGGGTCTCTGGATTAACAGCCCAACGATAATACCACTAGGCCATCGCCTCCCCAACAATATTGTGTTCATATTCGTTAGTTAGGAGAACAGACAGAAGTTTCAGTAGCAAAACGTGTGACTCCAGGATAGTCTCTTCGTTGGTCTGAGGATTCAGAATATCACAGAGAATGGAGGATATTCTTTTCAGAGAGTGCAATTAGCCAGAGGTCATGGTTCTCATTGGTATCAACAATGCAGGTGGAAAGGGGAGTTAGTCCTGCAATTACATTCAGGGAACATGGTAGGAAACAAGTAAGCAAGATCTCAGACATACCAATCCCTCAGATTACTCCCAGTGCAAAGCATCAGGGAGCACAGAAATGATAGGATAAGGCAGATGAATGTGTGGATGGAAAGATGGTGCAGAAGGGAAGGCTTTAGATTGCTGGGCCACTGGGACAGCATATTCTAGAGGGTTTGGTCCTGAACAGATCTAGGACTGTGCTCCTTGTGGGCCGTTTTATTGGTGCTGTTGGTAAGCGATGTCACTAACTCAGTGAGAACCGGGACATAATATTGTAAATTAATACCAGGCCCATAATTACTGTTGCGGCTGTGAGCTTTCACATGGCTGTTAAACAAAGACCGTATTTGGCCTCTTCAATTGATTTGGTGTTTAATACAAGGGGAATGGAGCCCAAAAGTGGGGTCAGTTTCTCTGTAGTTATGCAGGGCATACTATTGCATACTATTGCATACTATTCTGTTCTCTTGATCTGAAAATAAAATCAATGCCGTTGTGTTAGAAGCAGTTCTGGGAAGGTTCACTCAACTTAATCAAGGGGAACAGTCAATTGGTTAGAGTCATAGTGTCATAGAAGTCTACATCACAGGAAAAGGCCATTTGGCCCATTCGGTCTGTGCCATTCAAACACAAGCACCAAATGTGGCCAGGCCTGTATCCTTTGGGGTGCAGAAAAATGAGAGGTGATCTTATTGAGATGTATAAGATGCTGAGGGGTCTGGATAGGATGGGTACTCGGAGGAAATATCCTCTTTTGGCGTGTCTAGAATCCATACATACAGATTAAGAATAAGACCAAAAATGAGGTAAAATATTTCACTCCAGGGACTGTCCATCTGGGGAGTTCTCTTCCTGGAGAGCAGTGAGGGCAGTGAAATCATTACAAGCTGCATTAAGGCAGATTTTTGGTTGAATGGAGCGTCATGTGTTATAGGGCCAGACAGGAAAACGCAATTGAGATCACAATCAGATGAGAAGCGTTCTTACTGAATGGTGGAGCAGAATGGATGGACTGAATGGCCTACTCTTTCTCCTAAGTCATATGTTCCCTATGTTCCCTTGGGAAAGATTCCATTGCAGTTCTGAGGAAGAGTCACCGCACCCAAAACATTAACTCAGATTCTTTTTCTTCACAGATGCTGCCAGACCTGCTGAGCTTTTCCAGCAACTTCAGTTTTTGTTCCATTTCCCCACTTTGAGGAAGATCAATGGAGTTTTCTAACATTTATCCTGCACTCCTAATCACTAAAACTATGGATTGTTACATGACTAAGTCACAGGATCAAAAAATGGGTGCAGCCCAGGAGGAGGCCATTTGGCCCATTGTATCTCTGCCAGCTCTCTGAATTTGCAATGCACCAAGTGCCACTCGCCTGCCTTTCCATGTCTTTCCCTTTCACAGAGTCATCCACTTGTCTATCTAAAGCCTCAATTGAACTTGTTCATATCACATACAGGTAGCATGTTCTTTTTCTGATGTTAAACTACAGCGCATGTCATTGATTTGTGACATACTGAGGACGTGAAAGGTGCCATCCAAAAGCAAGCCTTGGGTTTTGTGCACATCTCAGCAATTTACATCCAGGGTCACCAGAACATGGAGAGCCCGTGACACAGAAATTCTTCTAATGATATAGAAACATAGAAACATAGAAGATAGGAACAGGAGGAGGTCAATCGGCCCTGCGAACCTGCTCTGCCATTCTTCATGATCATGGCTGATCGTCCAACTCAATAACCTAATCCTGTTTTCTCCCCATAACCTTTGATCCCATTCGCCCCAAGTGCTATATCTAGCGACCTGTTGAATACATTCAGTGTTTTGGCATCAACTGCTTCCTGTGATAATGAATTCCACAGACTCACCACTCTTTGGGTGAAGAAATGTCTCCTCATCTCCGTCCTACATGGTCTACCCCGAATCCTCATCCTGTGACCCTTGGTTCTGGACACACCCACCATTGGGAACATCCTCCCTGCATCTACCCTGTCCAGTCCTGTTAGAATTTTATAAGTCTCTATGAGATCCCCCCTCATTCGTCTGAACTCCAACAAAACCAATCCTAACCTAGTCAATCTCTCCTCATACATCAGACCCGCCATCCCCGAAATCAGCCTGGTAAACCTACACTGCACTCCCTCGAGAGCAAGAGCATCCTTCCTCAGAAAAGGAGACAAAAACCGCACACAATATTCCAAGTGTGGCCTCACCAAGG
>NC_063335.1:117197963-117221362 GCF_021869965.1 Rhincodon typus
CTGCACACCCTCCTCTCCCAATTTACAGCCATTCAGGTAGTAATCTGCCTTCATCATCGATTCTCACTCTAATCCACCCCCAAAATAATCAGATAAACTTCTTTTTATTTTTATTCATCCGCAGAATGTGGGTGCTGCCAGCAAACCCAGCATTTATTGCCAGGAGGGTAGTGTTGAGCCAATCACATTGGCCATGGGTCTGGAGTCGTGTGTAGGCCAGACCAGGTAGGAACAGCGGATTTCCTTTGCTAAAGCACATTAGTGAATCAGATGGAATTTCACAAAAAAAGGCCAGCAATTTATTTCAGATTTTGCATTAAATTGGGTTTTAGAGCCCACCATGGTGGGGTTTGGACCCAGGTATCCTTGCGCATTGACCAGAGGGTCCAGGCTATGAGCCCAGTGATGGTGCCACTACACCTTCACCTCACTGGGTGACAAAGGGGCCTGCACTAGGAACACCACAGAAATGCCTTTCCTCAAAGGATGTGGAATGTGGACAAGGATTCATTGAGGAGAATGGCAAAGGGAGAAGGGAATAGAAGGGCATACTGGTAGGGCCAGATTCCGGAGAATGGGAGTAGGCTAAGGTGCCACAAAATGACCAACAAAATCCAATAGGGCCAAATGACCCTTTTCAGGGCTGTCAATTCTGAATTTTATATTTCCCACCCTCACCCAAGATGGCAGGTAGTGTGGGGGTGTGGTTGGATGTAAAACAGGTCACAGCAGTGGAAGATGGCACCCAATGCCCCAGCTGCCAGGTGAAATTTTATGGTCACCACGTCTTTGCTTCCTGTGCCCGTCGTAGATCCCTCCCTAAGATGCTCTGCCACCCTGACCCTGACGATGCCAGGTCTCCCCCTGCGACCCACCCTGCTAGCCTCGTGCCATTGAGCCTCTGGCCTTAACCTTCACCCAAGCTCCATTGCCACTCTTTGTAGATGAGTTTCAGAGAGATGCTGGAAAATCTGAGATAACCAGGTGTAGAGCTGGATGAACACAGCAGGCCAAGCAGCATCAGAGGAGCAGGAAGGCTGACGTTTCGGGCCTAGACCCTTCTTCAGAAATTTCATCCAGCTCTACACCTTGTTATCTTTGTAGATGAGTGCCTGCATTCCCAGCTGTTGCCACCACTCCTGGGGGGACCGTGTGTTTTGGGGGCGAATGGGAGGTGAGTGTGTGTGTTTGGAGAGAATGGGAGGGCAGTGTGTGTATTCGGGGGGGAATGGGAGGGGAGTATGTGTATGTTGGGGGGGAATGGGCGGGGAGTATGTGTATGTTTGGAGAGAATGGGAGGGGAGTATGTGTGTGTTTGGAGAGAATGGGAGGGGAGTGTGTGTGTTGGGGGGGAATGGGAGGGGAGTGTGTGTGTGGGTAGATGGTGGTGGCACAAACATTGAACAGTTTAGGGCCCAGTGTAGCAGTGATTTTATTTCTTAACTCTTCGAACATGTCCATCACATTTACAATAAAATCCAGCCGCTTTCTCCCGAGGATTCATTGATTAATTATTGGCTGCTGTTTCAAGCAATCTTCCAGTGGACAAACACCTATGATAACTCACATTAGCATCAGTTACACACAGCAATCTCATCCAGTGTAAAATAGAAGGATTGTACTTTTAACACCGCGCATTATATCATAACATCCTTTAGTATGTTTAAGTCTCTCTTTGTTACCTGCTGCATGAAGTAGCTGGAATTTAAATTATATGATGTGATGTATAATTCTATAATTTTCCTCATTCTTTTCAGATCTCTCCATGCTTCTTGCCCTCCCCCTCCCTATCTGTACACTCTCCTCCTACCTCACACCCCTCGGATCTCGGGTATGGGAATGGGCTAGGCTGTTTGGCCCATTGAGCCTGACCCACCTTTCAATGTGATCATGGCTTCCATGTCTTTTACTCACCAACTCCCCATGACCCTGGTATTCAGAAATTGATCAATCTCTAGCTTAAACAGACTCAAACACTGAGCTTTGGCAACCCCCTGGGGTTGGGAATTCCAAAAGTTCATAACCCTCGGAGTAATCTGAGACTTTAGTGGCATCTGCCTTAATTTTAAATGTTGCCTTTTTGTACTAGACTCCCCACCCTGGGAACCATCTTACCTACATCTCCCCTGTCTCTCCCTTGAAGTATTTTGTACGTTTCAATGAGATCACCTCTCATTCTTCAAAACTCTGGTGAATTCTTGACACTTGGTGCAGACTCAATAGGCTGAAGGGCCTCTTCTGTATTATATGATTCTATGAATGCAGGTCCAGTTTACCCAATCTCTCTTCATAGGACAGTCCCACCAATCCAGGAACAAGGCTGATCTCCTCTACTTTTGACCCCTCAAGCATCCTGATTTGACCATTTGTGGCTGTTCCCTCAGCTGCCTGAGGCTCTTAGCCTTGGAATCTTGTCCCTGACCCTCTTCCCCTTCAAAACACTTGTTTTATGCATGCACAGAAAGTGGATATCGCTGGCTGGGTCAGCATTTATTGCCCAGAGAGCATTTAAGAGTCAACCACATTGCTGTGGGTATGGAGTCACGTATAGGTCAGACCAGGCAAGGATGACAGATTTCCCTCCTTAAAGTGACATTAATGAACTGCTTGGGCTATTTTGACACTGACAGTTTTTATACGGTTGCCATTAGACTAGCTTTTTGTTGAGTTCAAATTTCAACTGCTCGCTCTGGTGGGATCTGAGCTACATCCCCACAGCTTCTGAAGAAGAGTCACATCAACTCAAAACATTAACTCAGTTTCTCTCTCCACAGATGCTGCCAGACCCGCTGAGTTTCTCCAGCTTTCTCTGTGCTAATTTTCCAGAACATCACCCTGGGGTTCCGGATTGATAGCCCCATGAATATTACTAGAACTCCACCATCTCCTTCATTAGATGGATGGACAGTTTGTGATGCAGAATGATGCCAACAGCACAGGTTCAATTCCTGCACTGACTGAAATGACCGTGGAGGAGTTTGTTTCTCAACCTCTCCCCTCGCCTGAGGTGTGGTGACCCTCAGGTCAAACCACCACCAGTTGTCTCTCTCTCTAATGACAGAGGGCAGCCTTAAGGTCCTCTGGGACTATGGTGACATTACCTTCACCTTCTACTTCACACATGTTTAAAACCAACTCTTTCGGGCAACCTCTGGTTGGGCACAAAAACAGAAGTTGCTGGAAAACCTAAGGAGGTCTGGCCGCATCTGTGAAGAAAAGTCAAAGTTAACGCTTTGGGTCTGGTTGACGCTTCCTCAGAACAGGTTTCAGTTTTCTGGTTGGTCACTTGCCCTCACATTTCGTCCTGAGGCTCAGTTGTAAATGCTTGATCATCATTTCTGCTGTGTTCTACGAAATGCAAGTTATGACTCTTGATGATCAATTGGTCTTAGTCTTGAATTATTTTGCAATTGAGGAACAAACAGCAAAATCTTTTTTGGTGATATAATCCCTAAAACTTTTCTCACTGGAGCGTAGGATGTTGAGGGGTGACCTTTTCGAGGATTATAAAATTATGGAGGTATAGATAAGGTGTATGGCAGGTGTCTTTTCCCTCAGGGAGGGGGATTTCAAGACTAGGAGGCATATTTTAAAGGTGAGAGGAGAAAGATTTTAAAAATACTTGAGGGTTTTTTATTACACAGAGATTGGTTCATGTGTGGAATAAACTTCTAAAGGAAGTGGTGGATGCGGGTACAGTTACAACGTTTAAAAGACATTTGGGTAAGTACATGAATAAGAAATATTTGGAGGGATATGGGCCAGGAGCAGGCAGTTTAGTTTGGGATTATGAGATAACAAGGTGTAGAGCTGGATGAACACAGCAGGCCAAGCAGCATCATAGGAGCAGGAAGGCTGATGTTTCGGGCCTAAACCCTTCATCAGAAATGGGGATAGTCAGAAATAGTCATCAGAAATAGTTTGGGATTATGGTTGGCATGGAGCAAAGAGTCTGTTTCCATGCTGCACAACTCTATGTTTCAATGATATCTTTTCAAGGCCAAGGATATCTGAATTGAGGTTACAACTTTTTCTTTTATTCACTTGTGATACGTGGGCATTACTGGCTGGGCCCAGCATTTAATGCCCGACTCAAGTTGCCCTTGAGAAGGTGGTGGTGAGCTGCCTTCTTGAACCACTGCAGTCCTTGGTAGATTCACAATGTTGTTAATTCCAGGACTTTGACTCACCAGCTATGATGCTGAGGAGATACAAAGCATCAAACAACCTTGGGTTGCTGAACAGAACACCTAGACTGAGGGTCACACAGCATAGAAACAGGCCCTTTGGACTACTATTAGTATGCTGACCAACAAACACCAAACTGCAGCCATCTCATTTACCTGTGCTTGGTCCATCAACTACCACATCCTGACAATTTAAGTACACATATAGATGAAGTGTTAACACAATAGCACACTGATGATGAGATTGTGTTCAAACAGAGCTTTGTGCCAGACAGACGCATCTGCATGTTATTAATGAATGCTCCCAGCTTTGTGTGAACATTGGGAGTGGGATTGTTTACATATTAATAAAGGTTTAGCATAGAGGGAGCAGTGCTCCTACCTTAATGAGTTGTGAAGGTGTGAGAATATATTTTAACACAGATTAATCCACCACTTGGGACCAGAACTATAATATTTGCTTATTACCAGCAGAGTGATTGATACGAGGGATCTGTGTGAAGGAGACGGGAATTGGTGGGGTGAAAAATCTTAATGCTTCACTGTGGGGAATCATGTAATCAACCACCTGAAGTTTCATCCACTGAGTGCTCTGTTCATTACTTTCATTTTGTTAATAAAGGGAGCACATTTTGGGATTGTATTCATTTTCTCAAGGACCAATGAGCCAGCAGCTGTCCTTTCAGGCAGTTGTAACATTGCGATACAGGGAGGATGAAGCGAACCGTTGCAGTTCAGGGGAAGTCAGTTCAATGGAGAGAACAACAAAAAGAATGAAGTGTGTTCTCCCTGACACTCCAAGTTGCAGCATTATGGTTACAAACACTACACATGGTCACAACAGAGCCAGTGTCACTGGGCTGGTTTTCCCAATGACCAGGGAGCTCATAAACAAGGGTCGCAGTCTAAGGATACAGGATGGGCCATTTCAGACTGAGACAAAGAGAAATGTCTTCACCCAGAGAGTGGTGAGCCTAGAGAATTCTCTGCCACAGAAAGCAATTGAGACCAAAGTATTGAATATTTTCAAGAAAGAGTTAGATATAGTTTTGAGGGCTAAAGGGATCATATAGGGGAGAAAACAGGAACTGAGTTGGATGATCAGCCATGATCGTATTGAATGACAGAGCATGCTCGAAGGGCTGAATGGCCTACTTCTGCTCTTGGTTTCTATGTTTAGGTGTTAAACCAAAGGCCCAGGCTAATATTCTGGGAGTTGTGGTTCAAATCCCATCACAGCAGATGGTAAATTTAGAATAAGATCTGAAATTACAAGCTAGCCTAATGGGTAAAGACCCACCTGATTTACCTTGGGGAAGGAAATCTGCTGACCAAATGTCAAAGTAATAGATAATCTCTTCACAAAAATGGCCAATCAGTTCCCAAACAATTAGGGTATTTGTCAATGGCTTACACAAGCCCGAAAATAAACACACCTCAGTTGTGTGGCTTGTCAACTTTAGTCAGTTGGTTACTGTCTTGCCTCTGTGTTTGTAGCTGGTGATTTGATAGTCCAGCATAGGAAGAGGCCATTTGGCCCAACATAGCTGTGTTCACTCTCTGCAAGAGAAACTGAGCGGGTCCCTCTTCCCCTCAAGACCCACAAACATTTTCTCTTTAAGTTTTATCCAATTCCCTTTTGAAAGTTTTGATTGACCCTACTTCGCCAGACTTGCGTTGGTGTATTCCAGACCCTAACCACTTGCTGTGCGATAACATCTCCATATGTTGCTGTTGTTTCTTTCCTCCAAAGACCTTAAATCAGTGTCCACTGGCTCTCAATCATTCTTCCAAGTTTCTCTCTGCTTCTAGACCAGCCTTTGCCCCACGTGGCAGGATCCCTGAGTGAGAGTGGGGTCAGATAGTGAGAGGAGGGAAGAGTGTGGGAATGATATCTGATTGCAGGGGGAGTGCATTGAATTCAAATTTCACGATCTGCCATGGCGGGATTTGCACCCATGTCCCTAAGGCCATTAGCCTGGCGTGCTGGATTACTAGACCACTATGCCACCATTTTTGCAGACCACATTCTTGCAGTTATAGAGTCGCAAAGTACAGAAACAGACCCTTCGGCCCAACCCATCCATGCCAACCAGGTTTCCTAAACTGAACTCATCCCACTTGCCCATCTTTGGCCCATTTTCCTCTAAACCCTTCCTATTCATGTACCCATCCAGATGCCTTTTAAATGTTATAATTGTACCAGCCTCTGCCACTTACTCTGGCAGCTCACTCCATACATGCACCATCCACTGCATAAAAATGTTGCCCGTCAAGTCCCTTTTAAATCTTTCCCCTCTCACCTTAAACCTATGCCTTCTAGTTTCCTGGGGAGAAGACCTTGACTATTCACCCTATCCATGCCCCTCATGATTTTATAAACCTCTATAATGTCACCTCTCAGCCTCCTACACTCCAGGGAAATAGTCCCAGCCTGTCCTTATAACTCAAACACTCCAGTCTTGGTAACATCCTTGTAAATCTTGTTTGCACTCTTTCTACTTTAATAACACCCTTACTATCGCAGAATTTGTGTGGCAAGGTCAGTTGAGGACTTTCTAATCCTGACACCTAAGGCCCTTATGCGGTCAATAAGTGGCCGTTCAATGATATCAAATTGTCACGTCTGCACTCACCTCCCTCTCCAAGGCGCAAAAGAGGTGGCTGGTTCCCAACTGAGAGAGCAGCACTGAGAGAGTCCTGCAATGTCATGGGTACTCATCATTAGGCAGAACATGAATGCCCTTCAACAACTCTTTGGAAGAGAAGCAGGAGAGTTCTCCAGATGTCCTGATCAATATCTATCACTCAGTGACAGCATTAGAACAGATGATCTGATCATAATCTCATTGCTTCTTGTGGGAGTTTGATGTTCCTACATTCCAATGGTTATTATGCTACAAAAGCTACTTGCTTGGCTGTAAAACTCTTTGGGGAATTGTGAAGCCTTTAAAGGTGCTACATAAATTGTTATGTTCTTCCAGTTTCCAAGTAATGAACAGTAGAAAGGAAAAGGAATTCATATGATGCTTTTCACAGCTGTTGGATGCTTCAAAATATTTTGAGGCTCGAGTATATTTTGAAGTGCAGCCACTTTTGTTCCATCAAGACACAGCAACTAATTTTCACTCAGGAAGCTCCCTCATGATCAGGTGACCAGACTGATTCCTGGGGGGGGATGGCAGGACTGATGTATAAAGACAGACTGGATCAGTTAGTTATATTCACTGAAGTTTAGAATAGTGAGGGGAGAATCACACAGGAATCTATAAAATTCTAACAGGAATGGATAGGGCAAACACAGGAAGGATGTTCCCAATGACTAGGGGAGTCCAGAACCAGGGTCACAGTCTAAGGATACGGGGTGGGTCATTGAGGACTGAGATGAGGAGAAATGTCTTCACCCAGAGAGCTTGTGGAATTCTCTGTCGCAGAAAGCGGTTGAGGCCAAAACATTGAATGTTTTCAAGAGTTGGCTATAGTTCTTGGCGCTAAAGGGATGAAAGGGTGTGGGGAGAAAGTGGGAACAGGAGACGGAGTTGGATGAATGGCCTACTCCTGCCCCTAGTTTCTATGTTTCTGTGTTGATTGAGGGATAAATCTCAGGGAAAACCTTCCTGTTCTTCTTCAAACCAGCACTTTGGGATCCTCCATGTCCAAGCGAACAGGGAGAGGGAGCCTGTATTTAGCATTTTCTCTCAAAGATGGCCCCTCTGACAGTGCAGTACTTTCTCAACACTGAACTGGACCATTGGACCATACAGTCACAGAGTCATAGAGGTCTACAGCACGAAAACTGGCCCTTCATGCCACCCAGTTTTCATAAATTAAACTAATCCCATTTGCCTGCGTTTGGTCGATATTCCTCCATACCCATCCCATCCATGTACCTGCCTAAATGTTACTTAAATGACAAAATTGTACTTGCTTGTTTGGGTTAAGTTCATGAGTGGGATTTGAACTCAGAACTGCACACCCCCCCCCCCCCCCCCCGGGTCAAAGGGGGCCCCCTTGCCACGCCCAGCACCGGGGGGAAAAATTTAAGTTTGGGTTTTAGAAAGGGTAACTTTGTCAGGAGAAGGTAAGAATTAAATCTTGGTGTGGGCTTTGTCAGGAGGAGGGGGAAAGGTCAGACATTGGGAGACAAATTGCATCTCTTTTAACCATAAAATGAAGCCCCCTGCAGTCCACAAGGTCAAAGGAAGGACATGAGGGGAAGACTAAGCCAAAGTGGCTTATAGGTCACTGAACAAGGACAAATCAACTCAGACATGAATGCTTTTATAGAATAAAGGGAAAGTAATTGTCAGGAGGATAAAGGTAAGTATCACGTAAAATGGAAGCCAACAGCAGCTCCTATTAGAGTAGTTAAAAAGTCAATGGAGAAGGCACTCGGACTGATAAAAGCTTTTCAAGCTGTCAGAGGCCCATTAACTATTGGATGGGGCTATTAAATGATTCCTCAGAACAGAATTGTATGGGCTCCCATGGTGCAATACATGAACCTTAAATGATTACTTTGCATTAATCTTCATTGCTGTGAGCACTACTCAGTTACCAGGAACTGGATGCTATTTTCCAATGCTCTTCTGGTCTATCACCTTTGCCCTAGCCCTCCAAAATCTTAAACTGAGCCAAAACCTCACGTGTCAAAAAATTGGTTTCTGCTCCGGCAACAATATGCTTTTAGAATTCTAGACCTCACCCTCTATGTATATTACTATTTTCTTTATTTTCTATTAGTAAAGTTTAGATCACATGGGATTCAGGGAGAACTAGCCAATTGGATACAAAATTGGCTCAACAGCAGGAGACAAAGGGTGAAGGTCAAACAGTGTTCTTCATGGATTGGTATTGGATCCACTTTTGTTTGTCACATATAAGTGATTTGGATGAGAATACAGGAGGCATGGTTAGTAAGTTTGAGGATGACACCGAGATTAGTGGTATAGTGGACAGTGAAGAAGGTTATCTAAGGTTACAAAGAGATCTTGATCAATTGGGTCAGTGGACTGAAGAGTGGCAGATGGAGTTTATTTTGGACAAATGCGAGATATTGCGTTGGCTAAAACAAACTTGAACAACTAGAAGTAGGGCCTTGTGTAATGTTGTAGAACAGAGAGAGCTGGGGATTTGGGTACATAATTCTTTGAAGTTTGCATCATATATAGACAGGGTGGTTAGGAAGGCATTCAGCATACTTTCCTTCATTGCTTAGACCTTTGAGTATAGGAGTTGGGACGTCATGTTGAGGTCGTACAGAATGTTGGTGACACCTCTTCTGGAGTACTGTGTGCCGTTCTGGTCTCTCTGTTATAGGGAGGATGTTATTAAGCTGGACAAGGTTCAGAAGAGATTTATCAGGATGTTGCTGGGTATGGAAGGTTTGAGTTATAAGGAGAGGCTGGATAGGCTGGGACTTTTTTGACTGGAGTGTAGGAGTGAGTAGCGACCTTATAGAAGTCTATAAAACCCCGAGGGGTATAGATAAGGTGAATAGCAGGTGTTTTTTCCCTACGGTGGGAGATTTCAAGACCAGGGGGCACATTTTTAAGATGAGAGGAGAAAGATTTAAAAAAAGGCATGAGAAGCAAGTTTTTTTACACAGAGAGTGGTTTGAGAGTGGAATGAGCTTCCAGCGGAAGATGGATGCGTGTACAGTTACAATGTTTAAAAGACATTTGGATAAGTACATGAATAAGAAATCTTTGGAGGGATATGGACCAAGCACAGGCAGGCGTGACTAGTTTAGTTTGGTATTATGGTCAGCATGGGCTGGCTGGGCCAAAGGGTCTGTTTCTGCGCTGTATGACTCTAAGACTCAATTTCCTCCATGGCTTTCTTGTCTCCTTACCTCTGTTACTTCTCCAGTCCTACAACCCTGAGATGTCTCTGCAGTCCACCATGTCTGGCCTCTCGAGCGTTTCTGATTTTACCTTCAGCAGCCTGGGTCCTGAGCTCTGGAATTCCATTCCTAACTTGTTCTCCTCTTTGAAGAAACTCCTCAAAATCTGCCTTTTGACCAAACTTCTGATACTTGTCCAAATGTAGCATGTTCTACTGTCGCAGTAATGTGAAGTGCTTTGGACCATTAGATTCAAGGCACTATATAAATGTAGGGCCCTCTTGTGGTGCAGTGGTAATGTCCCTACCCCTGGACCGGGAGGCCTGGGTTCAAGTCTGACCTGCTCGCGAGGTGAGTAATACACCTCTGAACAGGTTGATTAGAAAAAAGAACATGACTGTAAGGTGTTACTATTTGATGCAAAATTTGCAATTATGAAGTCTGTGAGGATATCACAGTACAGAAATCTTAAAAATGGGGCAATTGGCTCCACACTTTTTGTGAGATGCTGCCCATACTCCCAGCATCCTCTGGAAGTGTAGGAAAAGACAGGGTCTCCTTAGTCTAGTGTGGGTGAGAGAAAAACACCTCCTGGTCTAATTAGAAGAGTCTCCTGTCATTAACAATCATAGAATCCCTAGAGTGTGGCAACAGGCCTTTTGGCCCAACAAGTCCACACCGACACAAAGAGCACCCACCCAGACCTATCCCCCTAATCTATACATCCCTGAACACTATGGTAATTTAGCATGGCTAATCCACCTAACCTGCACATCTTTAGCCCGTGGGAGGAAACCGGAGGAATCCCACGCAGACACGGGGAGAACGTGCAAACTCCACACAGACAGTCACCCAAGGGTGGAATCGAACCCAGGTCCCTGGCGCTGTGAGGCAGCTAACCACCAAGCCACTGTGCCACCCTTAGGTTTTAGTTTCTTAGTTAGCAACAAGTTGCAGGTTACATTAACGTGATAGACATTGTTCCCAAGACTTTGAGGAGGATCCAATGTTGACCCTCACTCCTTCGAGATCTGTCATCATATGAGTCCTATATGACATCGTCATAGTGAGTGGTGCTTATGGCACATTTGACACATACATACATATATGAACATTACGCCCCTGTGAGCATATATGACCACGTATGCAAATATTAACAGGTATGAATGTGTATGTCCATATGAACATGTGTGAACGTATGAGTCAGGAGCAGGAGTAGAAGGTTTGGCCTCTTCCCCAGTTTAATAAAGGCATGACTGATCTGATTCTAACCTCAACTCTACATTCCTGCCTATTGGTGACCAAGAATCTATCAGCTGGGCCTCAGAAATATTCTGGGATTCTGCTTCCACCACCTCTTTGAGGAAGACAATTCTTGCCCACTCACTAATGCTGTCCAAGTCGTCCTGAAACTGCTTTATGTCTTCCTCACAACACACATTCCCACTTAGCTATGTATCATCCACAAATTTGGAAATACTATATTTGGACCCTACATGCAATTCATTGATCTATATTATGAACAGCTGGGGCCCAAGTACTGATCAGTATTAGTTAAAAAAAAAGGTGGAAAGTAATGGAGCAAAACGCCAATGGATCACCAAGGCCTGATAATCTACATCCCAGAGTAGAAAAGGATGTGGCTCTGGAAATATTAAATACATTGTTTTTTAATTTGATTTATTATTGTCACATGTACATAGGTACAGTGAAAAGTTTTGTTTTGCGTGCAGTAGAGGCGGATCATACCATACAAAGATCATGAGGAGATTGAACAGAGTGAGGAATACAAAGTTACGGCTGCAGAGAAGGTCCACTAAAAGCAAGATCAACATTAGATTTGAAATTTAAGAGATCCGTTCAGAAGTCTAAAAACAGCAGGGAAGAAGCTGTTCTTGAACCTGTTAATATGTGTGTTTAAGCTTTTGTATTTTCTGCCTGATGGAAGAGGTTGGAAGAGATTATAACTGGGTGAGAGGGGTCTTTGATGATGTTGGCTGCCTTTCTGAGCCAGCAAGAAGTGTAAATGGCGTCACTAGATGAAAGGTTGGCTTGTGTGATGGACTGGCCTGTGTTCACAACTCTCGGTAGTTTCTTACAGTCCTGGGCAAAGATCGATTATCATACCAAACCATTATGCTTCCATATAGAATGCTTTCTATGGTGCATCTGCAAAAGATGGGGAGAGCCCTTATGGACATGTTGAATTTCTTTAGCCTCCTGAGGAAGAAGAGGTGACCATCACATCAATATGAGTGGCCCAGGGCAGATTGTTGGTGATCGTCACTCCCAGGAACATGCCACTCTCAACCATTGGTTGTCATCTTTCAAAATCCTGTAATCTCTGGAGCATTTCCTGCAGATTGGAGGGTGGTAAATGTAATCCCACCACTTAACTAGAGAGAGACTAAAAAAGCAGGGAATTACAGACCAGTTAGTCCACCATCAATAATGGGGAAAATACTAGAGTCCTTTATAATGAGACATGTTAATAGAACATTAATGGGATTGGGTTTAGTATACACAAATCCAGCTTAACAAATCTATTGGAGTTTATTCAGGATGTAACTCTTTATTAAAATTCGTTTATTAGTCATCGGCATTGCTGGCTGGACCAACATTTATTGCCCGTCCCTAGTAGCCCCTTGAGAAGGTGGGGGTGAGCTGCCTTCTTAAACCGCTGCAGTCCATGTGCTGTAGGTAGACCCACAATGCCCTTAGGGAGGGAATTCCAGGATTTTGACCCAGTGATACTGAAGGAACGGTGCTTCCAGTGGGTTCTCGGTTTGGTAATTCTGTGGGGAATGCAATATGCATGAAAAGTGTAATGTTAATTTCTATTGTTTAAAGCATAAGCCGCCCACAAATGGAAAATGGTGTTTAGTCAATAGTGCACATAGATAATTTGTTACAGTGAAAGTATGTGGGTGAAATCTTGCCCATCATTCTTTCAGCTAGTAACTGGAAGTTTGAATGCCTTTTTAAAAGTTATGCGTCTCTACAGAGACAGTGTAATCAAAATATACAACACAAAATGGGCATCAAGGTGCAAACTGTTGGAAATTTAATAAATAAACTGACAATTTTGGATTAATTAGGTCATGTCAAGGAGGTAATTCTGTTTGAGGCAGAATTTATGGTAAATATTTGTAATTCTTAAATGAAGTGTTGTGCTGTTCTTTTAAATGCATTGTTTCATCTCTTGTGTAATGTTTACTGGTGCAGTTTACTTAAATATATTGATAGATATAGGTCTAAAGGGAATAAATAGGAGCTGTCTGAATTACACGTTGCACCAAACGATAGAGTAAACCAAAAATAGAACAAAACAAAAGATAATTTCTCAATCTGGTGTCAGATTTTATTAGATTCCACAAAGTGGAGCACATTCCGTGTTGGTTTATGTTGGAATATAAATGAAGACATCCCTTTTTTACCTCTGATATTTCATCAAAACCTCATTCAAAACACATCAAAGGGAACAGAGCATCCATTTGTAACAATTCTCACTGTAAAGTAACCCTGAATGAAGTATAGAGCAATTACTGCAGCTACTCATTGAGGAATGAGAGCTGACATCAGGCTTCCATGCTGTTTGTTCTATATTTATTCATAATATTTCGGGTAAGAATGAACTGAGAGAGTGTCTCTTTTATTTCTGTTTCTGCCTCGAGTATGGATGGTCAAAGATCTGGCTACAAATTGGATGTGTAGCTAACATATTGGAGAGGATTATCCCAGAATACCATATTTGATGATCATTTATCTCTAACTTCGCTTTGTTGTATCAGAAAGTTACAGAATTAGAGTCATCTTATTTTTATTCCTTCTTGGCATGTGGGCATCGCTGGCTGGGCCCAGCATTTATTGTCCATCAATAGTTGCCCCTTGAGAAGGTGGGGGTGAGCTGCCTTTTTGAACCACTGCAGCCCATGTGCTGTAGGTAGACACACAAAGCCCTTAGGGAGGGAATTCCAGGATTTTGACCCAGGAACGGCAATATATTTCCATGGTGAGTGGCCTGTAGGGAAACTTGCAGGGGGGTGGTGTTCCCATGTATCTGTTGCCCTTGTCCTTCCAGATGGAAATTGTCATGGGTTTAAAAGGTGAAGGAGTGAAGGAAGGGACAAGCAACTGTTTCATCACAGTTAGATTATTAGAGTTGTGTTTTAATTGACAGATGTGAACACATAGAAACTGAGAGCAGGAGTACGCCATTCAGCCATTCAGCCCTTCAAGCCTGGTCTGCCATTCTACATGACCATGGCCGATCATAGAACTCAGTCTCCTGTTCCTGCTTTCTCCCCATACCCTTCGATCCCGTTAACCCGAAGAACTATATCTAACTCCTTCTTGAAAACATTCAATGTTTTGGCCTTAACCATTTCCTGTGGCAGAGAATTCCACAGGCTCCCCACTCTTTGGGTGAGGACATTTCTCCTCATAGAGCCATAGAGCTGTACAGCACAGAAATAGACCCTTTGGTCCAACGCGTCCGTGCTGACCAGATATCCTAAATTAATCTAGTCTCATTTGCCAGCATTTGGCCCATATCCCTCTAAACCCTTCCTATTCATATACCCATCCAGATGCCTTTTAAATGTTGTAATTGTACCAGCCTCCACCACTTCCTCTGGCAGCTCATTCCAAACAAATCCACATTCTGCATGAAAACTTTGCCCCGTAGGGCCCCTTTTAATTCTTTCTCCTCTCACCTTAAACCTACGCCCATTAGTTTTTGTCACCCCACCCCAGGGAAAAGATCTTGTCTATTTACCTTATCCATGCCCCTCATGATTTTATAAACCTCTATAAGGTCAGCCCCTCAGCCTCTGATGCTCCAGGGAAAATAGCTCCAGCCTATTCAGCCTCTCCCTTCAACCCTGGCAACATCCTTGTAAATCTTTTCTGAACCTTTTCAAGTTTCACAACATCCTTCCTATAGCAGGGAGACCAGAATTACATGTAAGTGGCCTAACTAATGTCCTGTACAGCTGCAACATGATGTCCCACTCCTTTACTCAATGCACTGACCAATAAAGGCAAGCGTACCAAACGATTCTTCACTATCCTATCTACCTGCAAATCCACGTTCAAGGAACTATGTCACTAACAGTCCCCATTAACAACTACTCACCCTCCCAGCCTGATCGTTAGCAACCCCTTTGTCTGTCCAACTGTCTTTCTCTCTCTTTGGGCTCTATCCTATCGTTTACTCCCTACCCCACCCACCTCCCTATTTTCTGCATATAAACTGACGTTTTCCCAGCCACCATCAGTTCTGAGGAAGGGTCACCGGACCCGAAACGTTAACTCTGTTTTCTCCTCCACAGATGCTGCCAGACCTGCTGAGCTTTTCCAGTAACTTCTGTTTTTGTTCAAGGAACTGTGAACCTGCACTCCAAGGTCTCTTTGTTCAGCAACACTCCCCAGGCCCTTACTATTAAGTGTATAAGTTCCATCTCAGCCCTAAATGGCCAATCCTGTATCCTTAGACTGTGACCCTTGGTTCTGGACTCCTTGGTCGTCGGAGACATCCTTCCTGCATTTACCCTGTCTAGTCCTGTTAGAATCTTATAGGTTAATTGGGTTTCTGTGAGATCCCATCTCATTCATCTAACACCAGTGAATATAATCCTTGCTCTGTTCCAGTGCACTACAATATAATATTAAACCGTCTTGAAAGTTGTTTTTTGTTGGTAGTGCCGAACTTAAACATTGTCAAAAAGACACAAATACCTGAAGCAGCTTCACTAATGATGGAGGGGATGCAATAAACCAAACTTAGAAAGAGAATGACAATTAGGTGCTGAATGGATGAGTCATGGTTGGTATGGAGATGCAGAAAGAATTGTTAAACTTCAATCTTAGTTCGCTGACCAGGCAGGTAGACTCTAAATAAACAGGGATTAGCAGTCTCCTTAAACCTTTCGTGTATGAAAAACAGCCAAGGTGTGGGCAAATTCCCTCCACCCACAAAGAAAATGTAGATAGGAGCAGAAGTAAGCCATTCAGCCCATCAAATCCATTGTACCATTTCATACAATCATGACTGATCTGATCATCCCAACTCCACTTTCCTGCTTTTACCGATTCCCCTCACTGATTTAAAAATCTGTCTGTCTCCACCTTGACCCAGCCTCGACAGCCGTCTGTGGTAAAGCATTTCACAGATTCACTCCTGTCTGAGAGAAGAAATTCCTCCTCATCTCTGTCTTAAATGTGTGACCCCTTATTCTGAGATTATTCCCTCTGGTCCTAGACTCTCCCACAAGGGAAAACAACCTCCTGTGTCTCCCCAGTCAAGTTCCCTAAGAATCTTAGATAACAAGGTGTAGAGCTGGATGAACACAGCAGGCCAAGCAGCATCAGAGGGGCAGGAAAGCTGACGTTTCAGGTCTGGACTCTCTCCCTAAGAATCTTGGCTGTGTCAATAAGGTCCCCTCTCATTCTTCTAAACTCCAATGAGTACAAGCCCAACCTACTCAACCTCTCCTCATAAGTCAGCCCCTCCACGTTGCCTCTAATAGGTACAAATCAATCACACAGTGAGCACAGCTCCTCATTTTAACTTGGATTCTGATGTAATTCTGAACAGAGAACAATGAAAAGAAGAATGATGTAGGTGTAGGAAATAGGAGAGAGGACTGTGATATACTTGAACAAATTACAATCAAGACAGAGCAAGATATTAGCAATTTTTGTTATGAAATTGGCTAAGCCTCCAGACCTGGATGCTGTGAGAGGCAATGGTGGCGGTTGCAGGGGCTCGGCCATTAATTACAAACCCTGTTTGAGCACAGGAGAGGTACCAGAGACCTGGGGCGGCACGGTGGCTCTGTGGTTAGCATTGCTACCTCACAGCACCAGGAATCCAGGTTCAATTCCACCCTCAGGTGACTGTCTGTGTGGAGTTGGCACATTCTCCCCGCGTCTGCGTGGGTTTTCTCCGGGTGCTCCGGTTTCCTCCCACAGTCCAAAGATGTGCAGGCTAGGGTGGATTGGTCATGTTAAATTGCCCTGCAGTGTTCAGGGATGTGTCAATTAGGTGGGTTACAGGGGGATGGGTCAGTGTTGAGTGATTGGGCCAAAGGGCCTGTTTCCACACTGTAGGGATCCTTGACTGAAGAATAGCCAATGTGGTACCATTATTCAGGAAGGGTGGTGAGGATAAACTATATAAAGAACAGTACAGCACAGGAACAGGCCCTTTGGCCAAACAAACCTGCACTGACACATGACATCATTTTAAACTCAAAACCTTTTGCCTCTACAAGGCATATATCCCTCTATTTTCTGCCTGTTCATGTATCTGTCAAAATGCCTCTTAAATGCTATGAATGTATCTGCTTCTACCACCTCCTCTGGCAGTGCATTCCCAGCAGTGAGGCCAGTGAGTCTAAATAAAAACTGAAAGAACTGTGGATGCTGTAAATTGGGAACAAAAACAGAAGTTGCTGGAAATGCTCAGCAGGTCTGGCAGTACCTGTGAAAGAAAAATCAGAGTTAATGTTTCAGATCCGGTGACCCTTCCCCAGTGAGTCTAATGTCTGTGGTAGGGAAGCTATTAAAAAGAATTAACCTCCAGTTCCAGATGCAAAGCTTAATCGAAGATAATAGTTAGCATAGCTCTGTCAGGGAGACACAATTTCAAGGAGGTGACTAGATGTGTGAATGAAGGTAATGCAGTGGAAGTAGTCTACATGGACTTCAGGAAGGTTTTGAGCAATGTCTTGCATGGGAAACTGGTCAATAAGATAGGAGCTCATGGGATCCAGAACAATTTGACAATAGGATCCAAAATTTGCTCAATGGCAAGAGGCAGAATGTGATGACTGCAGTGTGTTTTTGTGACTAAAAGTCTGTGTCCAGTGGTCTATCACAGCATTCATTTCTGTGTCTCTTACTGTTTGTTGGGTAGGTTAACAATTTAGACATGGATATAGGAGATATCATAGATTCCCTACAGTATGGAGGCAGGCTATTCGGCCCATCAAGTCCACACTGACCCTCTAAAGAGTATCCCACCCAGACTCTATCCTTGTAATCCTGAAATCCCAATGGCCAATCCACCCTAGCCTGCACATTTTTGGACAGTGGGAGGAAACCAGGGCACCCGGAGGAAACCCACACAGACACGGGAGAATGTGCAAACTCCACACAGACAGTTGCCTGAGGGTGGAATCGAACTTGGGTCCCTGGTGCCATGAGGGAGCAGTGCTAACCACTAAACAACTGTGCCACTGATATGATCAGTAAGATTGCAGAGGACGTGTGAATTGGTAACAAACACAGAAATTGCTGGGAAAACTCAGCAGGTCAGGCAGCATTTGCAGAGAGAAAGCAGAGTTAACATCTTGGGCTCAGTGATCCTTCCTCCGAATTGGAAATAGGTAATGTAGTAAATAGTGAGGAGAAAAGTATTAGAGTATAGGGCTATATAGATGGGCTGTACAATGGCAAATGGAACTTAATCCTGAAAAGTGAGAGATGATGCATTTCGTTACAATTAAAAGGCAAAGGAGTACACATTGAATGGTAGGACCCTGGTAGTACAGAGGATCAGAAGGAGTTCATGTCCGTAGATCTTTGAAGACAGTGGGACAGGATTTAAGAAGGCATACAGATGTTTGCCTTTTGTAATTTTGGGACATCATGTTACAGTTGCATAGGACATTAGTGAGGCCACTTCTGGAGTACTGCATACAGTTCTGGTTGCCCTGTTATAGGAAGGATATGATTAAACTGGAGAGGGTGCAGAAAAGATTCACAAGGATGTTGCTGGGACTGGAAGGTTTGAGTTATAAGGAGAGGCTGATTAGGCTGGGGTTATTTTCCCTGGAACGTAGGAGATTGAGGGGTGAATCATGAGGGGCTTTGATAAGCAAAAGTCTTTTTCCCCACAGTAGGAGAGTTCAAAATTAGAGGGCATAAGTTTAAGGTGAGAGAAGAAAGATTTAAAAGGGACATGGGAACCAGCTTTTTCACACAGAGGGTGACGCATATATGGAATGAACTGCCAGCAGAAGATGCAGGCAGATGTAGGTACAGTTACAACATATAAAAGACATTTGGACAGGTAGCCAAATAGGAACGGGTGAGAGGGATATGGCCCAAATGCAGGCAAATGGGACTAGTTTTAGTTTGAGGAAACCCGGTTAGCTTGGACGAGTGGGACCAAAGGATTTGTTTCTGTGATGTATGGCTCTATGACCCGAATTGATGCATTAAATACAAGAGTAAGGAGGTTATGTCGGAATTGTTTATAATGCTGGTTAGGGCATAGCTGGAATACTGTCTGCAGTTCTAGTCCCCACACTATCTGAAGGATGTGAGTGCACTAAAGGGGGTGCAGAGGAGATTCACCAGGATGTTGCCTGGGCTGGAGCGATTTAATTATAAAGAGAGACTGGATAGGCTGGGGTTGTTTTCCTTAGAGGCGAGAAGGCTGAAGGGAATCTGACTGAGGTGCACAAAGGTCTGAGGAGTGTAGGGATTCTGGTTTGTAATCAGTAATTTGCTGATGTTTAGGTGGTTCGAATCAACCCCCCCAGATCTGTGGTTCTGACACAACTTATTTAGGAAATGTGAAATGAAGAAGGCAGTGGACAGGTGTTCAAGGGGCAAATGAATATATGTCTTTATTGAATACACAAGGCAAGTATATTACAAGAAATAAAGGCAAATCCAACAAGCAATGAGCTTGATACACTCAGTTATACAGAGAACAGTAACTGAACACTACTAAATCAAATACAGGTTAAACATTATTAGAACTAAACAACAGGGTTTTAATCAGAGAAACTTTAATCAGACTTTGTATCCTTGGGGTTCCCTGCACTGTAACCACCCACCTCCCCTCCCTGTTATGGGGACTCGAGAGTATCAGCTCACCATTGGGGATAAACGTGATTTTGAAATACAACTGGCCGTTCCCGCTTGCCGTAGCTGGTGCTTCAATGAAGACTTCGGATGGTATAAGGCCTTGAGTCTGGGTGAGTTCTCTGGTGCGGTAGGACGCGTAGTGGATTTATCTGGTGAGTATTTAGTTTTCCTCACTTTATGGTGGTTTTTGTAAGCCGGTTTTCACCTCAGGGTGGGTCTGAGGCCTTGTCAGTCAGTTCGGTGGCTTTCGGAGGTCATCGGTTTTCAGATCTGCTGGTCGTGGGTGGTGGCCTTTGGTTCCTCTGGTGTGGGACAGGCCTGTGTCATTAGGTTTCGGGATTGCTGGCGGGATTCCTCTTCTGGAGATGGCTGTGGGGTTCGGTCTCAGGGTGGTAGCTCTTTCAGATCCTTCTCTTGGAGCTAGCTGCATAGCTCTGTCAGGTGAGGTCAGGGCCTCAATTTTACTAGTTGTGGGCCTGTTATCTTTGCGCCAACTCTGTGCTTGCCATTGTATTACTGGTGTTCCCTTTGAGGTCATTTGATAAAATGTGTGAATGTACTTTGATTGAGGTTGAATGCCTGATTTCTCTCTGAATGAAGTGATAGTAGAAACTGCAGATGCTGGAGAATCTGAGATAACAAGGTGTAGAGCTGGATGAACACAGTAAGCCCAGCAGCATCAGAGGAGCAGGAAAACTGACGTTTAGGGTCTGGACCCTTCTTCAGAAAATCCTTTCTGAAGAAATTTTTCTGAAGAAGGGTCCAGACCCGAAGCGTCAGCCTTCCTGCTCCTCTGATGCTGCTTGGCCTGTTGTGTTCATCTAGCTCCACACCTTGTTATCTCTCTCTTTGAATGAATATGCTTTGAAGTTGAATGTGTTGGTATCTGTATAGGCTCTGTAATGTCTGGGTCGGCACAGCCTGAATGGTAAAAGTTAGCTACAGTCTAGAGTTTTAGGTCTGGTTAATTGTTCGTTTAGAGTCGAGGTGTGAATTGAATTTTTGGGCTGAACATTGGTTCCAGACAGCTATGTCCTGTGTCCGTGTACATTTCCCAGAGCATAGCCCAGCTGCCTTTTTTTAACTTTAAAAGTTTTTTGCAAAGTCCTGGAGTTTGGTCTAGTATTTCAGAATATGGGGATTTTTGCTCAAAGACAGGATAGAGGCAGGGAAATGTTCCCCTCAGTGTAGTGTTTATTAACCTGGAGGCACCTTTGGTGGGCAGGAGATTTAGACAGAAACTGAGGAAGACTTTCTCACCCAGAGAGTTGTGGGTTTCTGGAATGCACTTCCTAAGAGAGTGGTTGAGGCAGAAACAATATTCAAGCAGATAAATACTTGAAGCATCATAGCATGCAAGTCTACAGGCCAAGTGCCAGGAAACTGGACTAGAGTAATAGATAGAACACATACACATAGAATCCCTACAGTGTGGAAACAGGCCCTTCTCCCCACAAGTCTACACCAACCCTTGGAGCATCCCACCCAGACCCATCCCCTTATAAACCCACCCAGGCTGCACATCCCTGAACACTACAGGCAATTTAGCATGGCCAATCCACCTAGCCTGCACATCTTTGGACTGTGGGAGGAAACCCACGCAGACATGGGGACAATGTGCAAACTTCACACAGACAGTTGCCCGAGGGTGGAATCGAACCTGGGTCCCTGGCGCTGTGAGGCAGCAGCACTAACCACTGAGCCACTGTGCTGCCTGGTAGGTCAGTGCTTGATGACTGGTCCAGACACAATGGGCTGAAGGGGCTCTTTGAATGCTGTTGTACACGACAACTCTACAACTCAGTCTGGATGGAAATAGTGTAAGAAGAAAAACACCAAATTTCTCTCTCTTTTTAGCAAAGTTTTCCCATATTTTTCTTTCATGGAATGTAAATGTTGCTGTCAAGACCTAATCGTTCCTTTCAAAGGTAATGGACCTTCTTGTAGCACTCCATAAGCATCCACTCCCTCCACCACCGACGCTCAGTAGCAGCAGTGTGTACCATCTACAAGATGCACGGCAGAAATTCACCAAAGATCCTCAGACTGCACCTTCCAAACCCACGACCACTTCCATCTAGAAGGACACAGGCAGCAGATACATGGGAACACCACCCCTGCAAGTTCCCCTTCAAGCCACTCACCATCCTGACTTGGAAATATATCGCCGTTCCTTCACTGTCACTGGGTCACAGTCCTGGAATTCCCTCCCTAAGGGTGTTGTGGGTCTACCTACAGCACATGGACTGCAGTGGTTCAAGAAGGCAGCTCACCCCCACCTGCTCAAGGGGCAACTAGGGACAGGGCATCCAATACTGGCCCAGCTACTGATGCCTACATTCTATGAATGACTAATTTAAAAATGGAAAATGGGAGGAAGACCCAAATTTTCCAGGAACTTCATATCCAGGGGTCACAGTCTAAGGATACAGGGTGAACCATTTAGGACTGAGATGAGGAGAAATGTCTTCAACCAGAGAGTGGGGAGCCTGTGGAATTCTCTGCCACAGAAAGTGGTTGAGGCCAAAACATTGAATGTTTTCAAGAAGGAGTTAGATATAGTTCTTAAGGCTAAAGGGATCAAAGGTTATGGGGAGAAAGTGGGAACAGGGGACTGAGTTGGATGATCAGTCATGATCATATTGAATGGTGGAGCAGGCTTGACGGGTCGAATAGCCCACTCCTGCTCCTATTTTCTATGTTTCTATGTGTTTTGCCCATGTGCCCGGAGCCTCTGCATTGCTCGTCTGGTGACATTACCACCCAGACACCGCCTGGTTTTTGGTTTCCCCACCCTTTCAGGAATCAAAGAATTTTCTTTCAGCTGATTAGCTTAAATCGGTCACCATTTATCATTGTTGCTGGAAACTCCATGAACGATCCTGAATGAAGCTGGATTACTGGAGCATAATTGCTGCAAATATGTTGAGAGAAAATCAACGGCTGATTACCAATTAACAACACAGTTAAACACAAATTACACATAATCACCCAGAACCTGGGATGTAATCCTTTCGAATAGCTGGGATCAGGTTTGATTCTGTACAACATCTGTGCAGTTATATTTGCAAATTCACCCTGTATTGATGTTTATACAAACTGGAGTTTAAACAAACAAGGTTGTGTAAATTCGCAATTAACTCATGCAACACGTTTATTTCACTCCGACAAACGCAAAGGCATGTGGATGGGAATGTGTTAGTGATGCTGTTAGATGGGAGCACACTGCGCCCTGTGATCATCTCTCTCTGAATTGAGAGCAGGTGGAGTTTAACACTCACCTTCAACTGCAAGCAGAGCCATACTTCAACAGATAACAACAGCGACAGTGCGGCACCCTCTCAGCACTGACCCTCCGACAGTGCGGCACTCCCTCAGCACTGACCCTCCGACAGTGCGGCACCCTCTCAGCACTGACCCTCCGACAGTGCTGCACTCCCTCAGCACTGACCCTCCGACAGTGCGGCGCTCCCTCAGCACTG